>NW_025961351.1:0-34730 GCF_023159225.1 Perognathus longimembris pacificus | reverse complement strand
AAGATAAGCAGTAGCTTAATAAATTAAGTACTTCCTGGTATGGTTACTGTACTGGCAACTCCCCAAAAGAATCTGGATTGTGGTGAGGGAACAGAGAAAAAAGCTCATTTAGGACCTGCACTTAGGAAGGGGGTAGGCAGCTGTATATCAGGGAGTAAAACCTTCTGAGAATAAAAATCAGCTGGAGCTTGTTAAGGTAATTACACAGGGAAAGGATAATGTACTGGGAAACTCCTCAGAAGAATCTGATTTGTGGTGAGCGGAGGGAGTAACCTTCTGAGAATAAAAACAGCTGGAGCTTGTTAAGGTAATTACACAGGGGAAAGGATAATGTACTGGGAACTCCTCAGAAGAATCTGATTTGTGTGTGGGGAGAGAGATAAAAGCTCATTTAAGAACGACATGAACATGCTGCGTATGTAGCTGTTTATCAGTAAATATCTCCACTGAGGTTAAGAAAAGCAGTAGCTTAATAAATTAAGTACTTCCTGGTATGGTTACTGTACTGGTACCTCCTCAAAAGAATCTGGATTGTGGTGAGGGAACAGAGAAAAAAGCTCATTTAGGACCACACTTACAAAGGGGTAGGCAGCTGTATATCAGGGAGTAAACCTTCTGAGAATAAAAACAGCTGGAGGTGTTAAATTAATTACACAGGGGAAAGGATAATGTACTGGGAACTCCTCAGAAGAATCTGATTTGTGGTGAGGAGAGAGAGATAAAAGCTCATTTAAGAACGACATGAACATGCTGCGTAGGTAGCTGTTTATCAGTAAATATCTCCACTGAGATTAAGAAAAGCAGTAGCTTAATAAATTAAGTACTTCGTGGTATGGTTACTGTACTGGTAACACCCCAAAAGAATCTGGATTGTGGTGAGGGAACAGAGAAAAAAGCTCATTTAGGACCTGCCCACTTACGAAGGGGGTAGGCAGCTGTATATCAGGGAGTAAACCTTCTGAGAATAAAAACAGCTGGAGCTTGTTAAGGTAATTACACAGGGGAAAGGATAATGTACTGGGAACTCCTCAGAAGAATCTGATTTGTGGTGCCAGGAGAGAGATAAAAGCTCCTTTAGGAACGACATGAACATGCTGCGTAGGTAGCTGTTTATCAGTAAATATCTCCACTGAGATTAAGAAAAGCAGTAGCTTAATAAATTAAGTACTTCCTGGTATGGTTACTGTACTGGTAACTCCCCAAAGAATCTGGATTGTGGTGAGGGAAGAGAGAAAAAAGCTCATTTAGGACCTGCACTTACGAAGGGGGTAGGCAGTTGTATACCCAGGGAGTAAACCTTCTGAGAATAAAAACACCTGGAGCTTGTTAAGGTAATTACACCAGGGGAAACGATAATGTACTGGGAACTCCTCAGAAGAATCTGATTTGTGGTGAGGGGAGTGAGATAAAAGCTCATTTAGAACGAAATGAACATGCTGCATACGTAGCTGTTTATCAGTAAATATCTCCACTGAGATTAAGAAAAGCAGTAGCTTAATAAATTAAGTACTTCCTGGTATGGATACTGTACTGGAAACTCCCCAAAAGAATCTGAATTGTGGTGAGGGAACAGAGAAAAAAGCTCATTTAGGTACGACATGAACATGCTGCGTAGGTAGCTGTTTATCAGTAAATTTCTCCACTGAGATTAAGAAAATCAGTAGCTTAATAAATTAAGTACTTCCTGGTATGGTTACTGTACTGGTAACTCCCCAAAGAATCTGGATTGTGTGAGGAGAAAAAAGCAAATTTAGGACCTGCACTTACGAAGGGGGTAGGCAGCTGTATATGGTTAAGTAAACCTTCGGAGAATAAAATCAGCTGGAGCTGTTAAGGTAATTACACAGGGGAAAGGATAATGTACTGGAACTCCTCAGAAGAATCTGATTTGTGGTGAGGGGAGAGAGATAAAAGCTCATTTAGGAACGACATGAACATGCTGCGTATGTAGCTGTTTATCAGTGAATATCTCCACTGAGATTAAGAAAAGCAGTAGCTTAGTAATTAAATACTTCCTGGTATTGTTACTATACTGGTAACTCCCCAAAAGAATCTGGATTGTGGTGAGGGAACAGAGGAAAAATCTCATTTAGGACCTGCACTTACAAAGGGGGTAGGCAGCTGTATATCAGGGAGTAAACCTTCTGAGAATAAAAAACAGCTGGAGCTTGTTAAGGTAATTACACAGGGGAAAGATAATGTACTGGGAACTCCTCAGAAGAATCTGATTTGTGGTGACGGGAGAGAGATTAAAGCTCATTTAGGAACGACATGAGCATGCTGCGTAGGTAGCTGTTTTTCAGTAAATACCTCCACTTGCGATTAAGAAAAGCAGTAGCTTAATACATTAAGTACTTCCTGGTATGGATACTGTACTGGAAACTCCCAAAAGAATCTGGGATTGTGGTGAGGGAACAGAGAAAAAAGATCATTTAGGAACGACATGAACGTGCTGCGTAGGTAGCTGTTTATCAATAAATATCTAAACTGAGATTAAGAAAAGCAGTAGATAAATAAATTAAGTACTTCCTGGTATGGTTACTGTACTGGTAACTCCCCAAAAGAACCTGGATTGTGGGAGAGAACAGAGAAAAAAAGCTCATTTAAGACCTGCACTTACGAAGGGTTTAGGCAGCTGTATATCAGGGAGTAACCTTCTGAGAATAAAAACAGCTGGAGCTTCTTTAGGTAATTACACAGGGGAAAGGATAATGTACTTGGAACTCCTCAGAATAATCTGATTTGTGGTGAGGGGAGAGAGATAAAAGCTCATTTAGGAACGACATGAGCATGCTGCAAACGTAGCTGTTTATCAGTAAATATCTCCACTGAGAATAAGAAAAGCAGTAGCGTAATAAATTAAGTACTTCCTGGTATGGTTACAGTACTGGTAACTCCCAAAAGAATCTGGATTGTGGTGAGGGAACAGAGAAAAAAGCTCATTTAGGACCTGCACTTACGAAGGTGGTAGGCAGTTTTATATCAGGGAGTAAACCTTCTGAGAATAAAAACAGCTGGAGCTTGTTAAGGTAATTACACAGGGGAAAGGGATAATGCACTGGGAACTCCACAGAAGAATCTTATTTGTGATGAGGGGAGAGAGATAAAAGCTCATTTAGGAACGACATGAACATACTGCGTAGGTAGCTGTGTATCAGTAAATATCTCCACTGAGATTAAGAAAAGCAGTAGCTTAATAAATTAAGTAATTTCTGGTATGGTTACTGTACTGGTAACTCCCCAAAAGAATCTGGATTGTGGTGAGGGAACAGAGAAAAAAAGCTCATTTAGGACCTGCACTATACGAAGGGGTAGGCAGCTGTATATCAGGGAGTAAACCTTCTGAGAATAAAAACAGCTGGAGCTTGTTAAGGTAATTACACAGGGGAAAGGATAATGTACTGGGAACTCCTCAGAAGAATCTGATTTGTGGTGAGGGGAGGGAGATAAAAGCTCATTTAAGAACGACATGAACATGCTGCGTAGGTAGCTGTTTATCAGTAAATATCTCCACTGAGATTAAGAAAAGCAGTAGCTTAATAAATTAAGTACTTCCTGGTATGGTTACTGTAATGGTAACTCCCCAAAAGAATCTGGAATGTGGTGAGAGAACAGAGAAAAAAGCACATTTAGGACCTGCACTTACGAAGGGGTAGGCAGCTGTATATCAGGGAGTAAACCTTCTGAGAATAAAAACAGCTGGAGCTTGTTTAAGGTAATTACACAGGGGAAAGGATAATGTACTGGGAACTCCTTAGAAGAATCTGATTTGTGGTGAGGGGAGAGAGATAAAAGCTCATTAAGAACGACATGAACATGATGCATACGTTGCTTGTTTATCAGTAAATATCTCCACTGAGATTAAGAAAAGCAGTAGCTTAATAAATTAAGTACTTCCTGGTATGGATACTGTACTGGTAACTCCCCAAAAGAATCTGGATTGGTGGTGAGGGAACAGAGGAAAAAGCTCATTTAGGACCTGCACTTACGAAGGTGGTAGGCAGTTTTATATCCGGGATTAAACCTTCTGAGAATTAAAACAGCTGGAGCTTGTTAAGGGTAATTACACAGAGGGGAAAGGATAATGTACTTGGAACTCCTCAGAAGATTCTGATTTGTGGAGAGGGGAGAGAGATAAAAGCTCATTTAGGAACGACATGAACATGCTGCGTAGGTAGATGTGTATCAGTAAATATCTCCACTGAGATTAAGAAAAGCAGTAGCTTAATAAATTAAGTACTTCCTGGTATGGTTACTGTACTGGTAACCTCCCAAAAGAATCTGGATTGTGGTGAGGGAACAGAGAAAAAAGCTCATTTAGGACCTCCACTTACGAAGGGGTTAGGCAGCTGTCTATCATGGAGTATCGCTTCTGAGAATAAAAACAGCTGGAGCTTGTTAAGGTAATTACACCGTGGAAAGGATAATGTACTGGGAACTCCTCAGAAGAATCTGATTTGTGGTGAGGGGAGAGAGATAAAAGCTCATTTAGGAACGACATGAACATGCTGCGTATGTAGCTGTTTCTCAAGAAATATCTCCACTGAGATTAAGAAAAGCAGTAGCTTAATAAATTAAGAACTTCTGGTATGGTTACTGTACTGGTAACTCCCCAAAAGAATCTGGATTGTGGTGAGGGAAACAGAGAAAAAAGCTCATTTAGGACCTGCACTTACGAAGGGGGTAGGCAGCTGTATATCAGGGAGTAAACCTTCTGAGAATAAAAACAGCTGGAGCTTGTTAAGGTAATAACACAGGGAAAGGATAATGTACTGGGAACTCCTCAGAAGAATCTGATTTGTGGTGAGGGGAGTGAGATAAAAGCTCATTTAGGAACGACATGAACATGCTGCGTAGGTAGCTGTTTATCAGCAAATATCTCCACTGAGATTAAGAAAAGCAGTAGCTTAATAAATTAAGAACTTCCTGGTATGGTTACTGTACTGTAACTCCCCAAAAGAATCTGGATTGTGGTGAGGGAACAGAGAAAAAATGCTCATTTAGGACCTGCACTTACGAAGGGGGTAGGCAGCTGTATATCAGGGAGTAAACCTTCTGAGAATAAAAACAGCTGAGCTTGTTAAGATAATTACACAGTGGAAAGGATAATGTACTGGGAACTCCTCAGAAGAATCTGATTTGTGGTGAGGGGAGAGAGATGAAAGCTCATTTAAGAACGACATGAACATGCTGCGTAGGTAGCTGTTTCTCAAGAAATATCTCCACTGAGATTGAGAAAAGCAGTAGCTTAATAAATTAAGTACTTCCTGGTATGGTTACTGTACTAGTAACTCCCCAAAAGAATCTGGATTGTGGTGAGGGATCAGAGAAAAAAGCTCATTTAGGACCTACACCTTACGAAGGGGGGAGGCATCAGTATATCAGGGAGTAAAACTTCTGAGAATAAAAACAGATGGAGCTTGTAAGGTAATTAAACAGGGGAAAGGATAATGTACTGGGAACTCCTCAGAAGAATCTGATTTGTGGTGAGGGGAGAGAGATAAAAGCTCATTTAGGAACGACATGAACATGCTGCGTAGGTAGCTGTTTATCAGTAAATATCTCCACTGAGATTAAGAAAAGCAGTAGCTTAATAAATTAAGTACTTCCTGGTATGGTACTGTACTGGTAACTCCCCAAAAGAATCTGGATCGTGGTGAGGGATCAGAGAAAAAAGCTCATTTAGGACCTGCACTTACGAAGGGGGAGGCATCAGTATATCAGGGAGTAAAACCTTCTGAGAATAAAAACAGCTGGAGCGGGTTAAGGTAATTACACAGGGGAAAGGATAATGTACTGGGACCTCCTCAGAAGAATCTGTTTTGTGGTGAGGGGAGAGAGATAAAACTCATTTAGGAACGACTTGATCATGCTGCGTAGGTAGCTGTTTTATCAGTAAATATCTCCACTGAGATTAAGAAAAGCAGTAGCTTAATAAATTAAGTACCTTCCTGGTATGGTTACTGTACTGGTAACTCCCCAAAAGAATCTGGATTGTGGTGAGGGAACAGAGAAAAAAGCTCATTTATGACCTGCACTTACGAAGGGGGTAGGCAACTGTATATCAGGGAGTAAACCTTCTGAGAATAAAAACAGCTGGAGCTTGTTAAGGTAATTACACAGTGGAAAGGATAATGTACTGGGAACTCCTCAGAAGAATCTGATTTGTGGTGAGGGGAAGAGATAAAAGCTCATTTAGGAACGACATGAACATGCTGCGTAGGTAGCTGTTTATCAGTAAATATCTCCACTGAGATTAAGAAAAGCAGTAGCTTAATAAATTAAGTACTTCCTGGTATTCTTACTGTACTGGTAACTCCCCAAAAGAATCTGGATTGTGGTGAGGAACAGAGAAAAAAGCTCATTTAGGAACGACATGAACATGCTGCGTAGGTTGCTGTTTATCAGTAAATATCTCCACTGAGATTAAGAAAAGCATTAGCTTAATAAATTAAGTACTTCCTGGTATGCTTACTGTACTGGTAACTCCCCAAAAGAATCTGGATTGTGGTGAGGGAACAGAGAAAAAAGCTCATTTAGGACCTGCACTTACGAAGGGTGTAGGCAGCTGTATATCAGGGAGTAAACCTTCTGAGAATAAAAACAGCTGGAGCTTGTTAAGGTAATTACACCGTGGAAAGGATAATGTACTGGGAACTCCTCAGAAGAATCTGATTTGTGGTGAGGGGAGAGAGATAAAAGCTCATTTAGGAACGACATGAACATGCTGCGTAGGTAGCTGTTTCTCAAGTAATATCTCTACTGAGATTACGAAAAGCAGTAGCTTAATAAATTAAGAACTTCCTGGTATGGTTACTGTACTGGTAACTCCCCAAAAGAATCCGCATTGTGGTGAAGGGTATCAGAGAAAAAAGCTCATTTAGGACCTGCACTTACGAAGGGGTTAGGCATCAGTATATCAGGGAGTAAAACTTCTGAGAATAAAAACAGCTGGAGCTTGTTAAGGTAATTACACAGGGGAAAGGATAATGTACTGGGAACTCCTCAGAAGAATCTGATTTGTGGTTGAGGGGAGAGAGATAAAAGCTCATTTAGGAACGACATGAACATGCTGCGTAGGTAGCTGTTTATCAGTAAGTAACTCCACTGAGATTATGAAAAGCAGTAGCTTAATAAAATTAAGTACTTTCCTGGTATGGTTACTGTACTGGTAACTCCCCAAAAGAATCTGGATTGTGGTGAGGGAACAGAGAAAACAGATCATTTAAGACCTGCACTTACGAAGGGGGTATGCAACTGTATATCAGTGATTAAAACTTCTGAGAATAAAAACAGCTGGAGCTTGTTAAGGTAATTACACAGGGGAAAGGATAATGTACTGGGAACTCCTCAGAAGAATCTGATTTGTGGTGAGGGAGAGAGAGATAAAAGCTCATTTAGGAACGACATGAACCTGCTGCGTACGTAGCTGTTTATCAGTAAATTTCTCCACTGAGATTAAGAAAAGCAGTAGCTTAATAAATTAAGTACTTCCTGGTATGGTTACTGTACTGGTAACTCCCAAAAGAACCTGGATTGTGGTGAGGGAACAGAGAAAAAAAGCTCATTTAGGACCTGCACTTAGGAAGGGGGTAGGCAGCTGTATATCAGGGAGTAAACCTTCTGAGAATAAAAACAGCTGGAGCTTGTTAAGGTAATTACACAGGGGAAAGGATAATGTACTGGGAACTCCTCAGAGGAATCTGATATGTGGTGAGGGGAGAGAGATAAAAGCTCATTTAGGAACGACCATGAAAATGCTGCGTAGGTAGCTGTTTATCAGTAAATATCTCCCCTGAGATAAAGAAAAGCAGTAGCTTAATAAATTAAGTATTTCCTGGTATGGTTACTGTACTGGTAACTCCCCACAAGTATCTGGATTGTGGTGAGGGAACAGAGAAAAAAAGCTCATTTAGGACCTGCACTTACGAAGGGGGTAGGCAGCTGTATATCAGGGAGTAAACCTACTGAGAATAAAAACAGCTGGAGCTTGTTAAGGTAGTTACACAGGTGAAAGGATAATGTACTGGGAACTCCTCAGAAGAATGTGATTTGTGGTGAGGGGAGAGAGATGAAAGCTCATTTAGGAACGACATGAACATGCTGCGTAGATAGCCGTTTCTCACGAAATATCTCCACTGAGATTAAGAAAAGCAGTAGCTTAATAAATTAAGTACTTCCTGGTATGGTTACTGTACTGGTAACTCCCCAAAAGAATCTGAATTGTGGTGAGGGATCAGAGAAAAAAGCTCTTTTAGGACCTGCACTTACGAAGGGGGGAGGCATCAGTATATCAGGGAGTAAAACTTCTGAGAATAAAAACAGCTGGAGCTTGTTAAGGTAATTACACAGGGGAAAGGATAATGTACTGGGAACTCCTCAGAAGAGTCTGATTTGTGATGAGGGGAGAGAGATAAAAGCTCATTTAGGAACGACATGAACATGCTGCGTAGGTAGCTGTTTATCAGTAAATATCTCCACTGAGATTAAGAAAAGCAGTAGTTTAATAAATTAAGTACTTCCTGGTATGGTTACTGTACTGGTAACTCCCCAAAGGAATCTGGATTGTGGTGAGGGAACAGAGAAAAAAGCTCATTTAGGACCTGCACTTATGAAGTGGGTAGGCAGCTGTATATCAGGTAGTAAACCTTCTGAGAATAAAAACAGCTGGAGCTTGTTAAGGTAATTACACAGTGGAAAGGATAATGTACTGGGAACTCCTCAGAAGAATCTGATTTGTGTGAGGGGAGAGAGATAAAAGCTCATTTAGGAACGACATGAACATGCTGCGTAGGTAGCTGTTATCAGTAAATATCTCCACTGAGATTAATAAAGCAGTAGCTTAATAAATTAAGTACTTCCTGGTATTCTTACTGTACTGTAACTCCCCAAAAGAATCTGGATTGTGGTGAGGGAACAGAGAAAAAAGCTCATTTAGGAACGACATGAACATGCTGCGTAGGTACCTGTTTATCAGTAAATATCTCCACTGAGATTAAGAAAAGCATTAGCTTAATAAATTAAGTACTTCCTGGTATGGTTACTGTACTGGTAACTCCCCAAAAAGAATCTGGATTGTGGTGAGGGAACAGAGAAAAAAGCTCATTAAGGACCTACACTTACGAAGGGTGTAGGCAGCTGTATATCAGGGAGTAAACCTTCTGAGAATAAAAACAGCTGGAGCTTGTTAAGGTAATTACACCGTGGAAAGGATAATGTACTGGGAACTCCTCAGAAGAATCTGATTTGTTGTGAGGGGAGAGAGATAAAAGCTCATTTAGGAACGACATGAACATGCCTGCGTATGTAGCTGTTTCTCAAGAAATATCTCCACTGAGATTAAGAAAAGCAGTAGCTTAATAAATTTAAGAACTTCCTGGTATGGTTACTGTACTGGTAACTCCCCAAAAGATCTGGATTGTGGTGAGGGAACAGAGAAAAAAGCTCATTTAGGACCTGCACTTACGAAGGGGGTAGGCAGCTGTATATCAGGGAGTAAACCTTCTGAGAATAAAAACAGCTGGAGCTTGTTAAGGTAATAACACAGGGAAAGGATAATGTACTGGGAACTCCTCAGAAGAATCTGATTTGTGGTGAGGGGAGTGAGATAAAAAGCTCATTTAGGAACGACATGAACATGCTGCGTAGGTAGCTGTTTATCAGCAAATATCTCCACTGAGATTAAGAAAAGCAGTAGCTTAATAAATTAAGTACTTACTGGTATGGTTACTGTACTGGTAACTCCCCAAAAGAATCTGGATTGTGGTGAGGGAACAGAGAAATAAGCTCATTTAAGACCTGCACTTATGAAGGTGGTAGGCAGCTGTTATCAGGGAGTGAACCTTCTGAGAATAAAAACAGCTGTAGCTTGTTAAGGTAATTACACAGGGGAAAGGATAATGTACTGGGAACTCCTCAGAAGAATCTGATTTGTGGTGAGGGGAGAGAGATAATAGCTCATTTAGGAACGACATGAACATGCTGCGTAGGTAGCTGTTTATCATTAAATATCTCCACTGAGATTAAGAAAAGCAGTTGCATAATAAATTAAGTACTTCCTGGTATGGTTACTATACTGGTAACTCCCCAAAAAGAATCTGGAGTGTGGTGAGGGAACAGAGAAAAAAGCTCATATAGGACCGGCACTTACGAAGGGGGTAGGCAGCAGTATATCAGGGAGTAAACCTACCGAGAATAAAAACAGCTGGAGCTTGTTAAGGTAATTACACAGGGGAAAGGATAATGTACTGGGAACACCTCAGGAGAATCTGATTTGTGGTGAGGGTAGAGAGATAAAAGCTCATTTAGGAACGACATGAACATGCTGCGTAGGTAGCTGTTTATCAGTAAATATCTCCACTGAGATTAGAAAAGCAGTAGCTTAATAAATTAAGTACATCCTGTATGGATTACAGTACTGGTAACTCCCCCAAAAGAATCTGGATTGTGGTGAGGGAACAGAGAAAAAAAGCTCATTTAGGACCTGCACTACGAAGTGGGTAGGCAGCTGTATATCAGGGAGTAAACCTTCTGAGAATAAAAACAGCTGGAGCTTGTTAAGATAATTACACAGTGGAAAGGATAATGTACTTGGAAACTCCTAAGAAGAATCTGATTTGTGGTGAGGGGAGAGAGATAAAAGCTCATTATGAACGACATGAACATGCTGCGTAGGTAGCTGTTTATCAGTAAATATCTCCACTGAGATTAAGAAAAGCAGTATTTTAATAAATTAAGTACTTCCTGGTATGGTTAATGTACTGGTAACTCCCCAAAAGAATCTGGATTGTGGTGAGGGAACAGAGAAAAAAGTTCATTTAGGAACGACATGAACACGCTGCGTAGGTAGCTGTTTATCAGTAAATATCTCCACTGAGATTAAGAAAAGCATTAGCTTAATAAATTAAGTACTTCCTGGTATGGTTACTGTACTGGTAACTCCCCAAAAGAATCTGGGTTGTGGTGAGGGAACAGAGAAAAAAGCTCATTAAGACCTGCAATTACGAAGGGGGTAGGCAGCTGTATATCAGGGAGTAAACCTTCTGAGAATAAAAACAGCTGGAGCTTGTTAAGATAATTACACAGTGGAAAGGATAATGTACTGGAACTCCTCAGAAGAATCTGATTTGTGGTGAGGGGAGAGAGATGAAAGCTCATTTATGAACGACATGAACATGCTGCGTAGGTAGCTGTGTCTCAAGAAATATCTCCACTGAGATTGAGAAAAGCAGTAGCTTAATAAATTAAGTACTTCCTGGTATGGTTACTGTACTAGTAACTCCCCAAAAGAATCTGGATTGTGGTGAGGGATCAGAGAAAAAAGCTCATTTAGGACCTACACTTACGAAGGGGGGAGGCATCAGTATATCAGGGAGTAAAACTTCTGAGAATAAAAACAGATGGAGCTTGTTAAGGTAATTAAACAGGGGAAAGGATAATGTACTGGGAACTCCTCAGAAGAGTCTGATTTGTGGTGAGGGGAGAGAGATAAAAGCTCATTTAGGAACGACATGAACATGCTGCGTAGGTAGCTGTTTATCAGTAAATATCTCCACTGAGATTAAGAAAAGCATTAGCTTAATAAATTAAGTACTTCCTGGTATGCTTACTGTACTGGTAACTCCCCAAAAGAATCTGGATTGTGGTGAGGGAACAGAGAAAAAAGCTCATTTAGGACCTGCACTTACGAAGGGTGTAGGCAGCTGTATATCAGGGAGTAAAACCTTCTGAGAATAAAAACAGCTGGAGCTTGTTAAGGTAATTACACCCGTGGAAAGGATAATGTACTGGGAACTCCTCAGAAGAATCTGATTTGTGGTGAGGGGAGAGAGATAAAAGCTCATTTAGGAACGACATGAACATGCTGCGTAGGTAGCTGTTTCTCAAGAAATATCTCTACTGAGATTACGAAAAGCAGTAGCTTAATAAATTAAGAACTTCCTTGTATGGTTACTGTACTGGTAACTCCCCAAAAGAATCCGCATTGTGGTGAGGTATCAGAGAAAAAAGCTCATTAGGACCTGCACTTACGAAGGGGTTAGGCATCAGTATATCAGGGAGTAAAACTTCTGAGAATAAAAACAGCTGGAGCTTGTTAAGGTAATTACACAGGGGAAAGGATAATGTACTGGGAACTCCTCAGAAGAATCTGATTTGTGGTGAGGGGAGAGAGATAAAAGCTCATTTAGGAACGACATGAACATGCTGCGTAGGTAGCTGTTTATCAGTAAGTAACTCCACTGAGATTATGAAAAGCAGTAGCTTAATAAATTAAGTACTTCCTGGTATGGTTACTGTACTGGTAACTCCCCAAAAGAATCTGGATTGTGGTGAGGGAACAGAGAAAAAAGATCATTTAAGACCTGCACTTACGAAGGGGGTATGCAACTGTATATCAGTGATTAAAACTTCTGAGAATAAAAACAGCTGGAGCTTGTTAAGGTAATTACACAGGGGAAAGGATAATGTACTGGAACTCCTCAGAAGAATCTGATTTGTGGTGAGGGAGAGAGATAAAAGCTCATTTAGGAACGACATGAACCTGCTGCGTACGTAGCTGTTTATCAGTAAATATCTCCACTGAGATTAAGAAAAGCAGTAGCTTAATAAAATAAGTACTTCTTGGTATGGTTACTGTACTGGTAACTCCCCAAAAGAATCTGGATTGTGGTGAGGGAACAGAGAAAAAGCACATTTAGGACCTGCACTTACGAAAGGGTTAGGCAGCTATATATCAGGGAGTAAACCTTCTGAGAATAAAAACAGCTGGAGCTTGTTAAGGTAATTACACAGGGGAAAGGATAATGTACTGGGAACTCTCAGAAGAATCTGATTTGTGGTGAGAGGAGAGATAAAAGCTCATTTAGGAACGAAATGAACATGCTGCATAAGTAGCTGTTTATCAGTAATATCTCCACTGAGATTAAGAAAATCAGTAGCTTAATAAATTAAGTACTTCCTGGTATGGTTACTGTACTGGTAACTCCCCAAAAGAATCAGGATTGTGGTGAGGGAACAGAGAAAAAAGCTCATTTAGGGACCTGCACTTACGAAGGTGGCAGGCAGCTGTATATCAGGGAGTATCGCTTCTGAGAATAAAAACAGCTGTAGCTTGTTAAGGTAATTACACAGGGAAAAGGATAATGTACTGGTAACTCCTCAGAAGAATCTGATTTGTGGTGAGGGGAGAGAGATAAAAGCTCATTTAGGAACGACATGAACATGCTGCGTAGGTAGCAGTTATCAGTAAATATCTCTACTGAGATTAAGAAAAAGCAGTAGCTTAATAAAATAAGTACTTCCTGGTATTGATACTGTACTGGTAACTCCCCAAAAGAATCAGGATTGTGTGAGGGAACAGAGAAAAAAGCGCATTTAGGACCTGCACTTACGAAGGGGGTAGGCAGCTGTATATCAGGGAGTAAACCTTCTGAGAATAAAAACAGCTGGAGCTTGTTAAGGTAATTACACAGGGGAAAGGATAATGTACTGGGAACTCCACAGAAGAATGTGATTTGTCGTGAGGGGAGAGAGATAAAAGCTCATTTAGGAACGACATGAACATGCTGGGTAGGTAGCTGTTTATCAGTAGATATCTCCACTGAGATTAAGAAAAGCAGTAGCTTAATTAATTAAGTACTTCCTGGTATGGTTACTGTACTGGTAACTCCCCAAAAGAATCTGGATTGTGGTGAGGGAACAGAGAAAAAAGCTCATTTAGGACCTGCACTTACGCAGGGGGTAGGCAGCTGTATATCAGGGAGTAAACCTTCTGAGAATAAAAACAGCTGGAGCTTGTTAAGGTAATTACTCAGGGGAAAGGATAATGTACTGGGAACTCCTCAGAAGAATCTGAATTGTGGTGAGGGGAGAGAGATAAAAGCTCATTTAGGAACGACATGAACATGCTGCGTAGGTAGCTGTTTATCAGTAAATATCTCCACTGAGATTAAGAAAAGCAGTAGCTTAATAAATTAAGTACTTCCTGGTATGGTTACTGTACTGGTAACTCCCCAAAATTAACTGGGTTGTGGTGAGGTCACAGAGAAAAAAGCTCATTTACGACCTGCACTTACGAAGGGGGTAGACAGCAGTATATCAGGGAGTAAACATTCTGAGAATAAAAACAGCTGGAGCTTGTTAAGGTAATTACACAGGCGAAAGGATAATGTACTGGGGACTCCTCAGAAGAATCTGATTTGTGGTGAGGGGAGAGAGGTAAAAGCTCATTTAGGAACGACATGAACATGCTGCGTAGGTAGCTGTTTATCAGTAAATATCTCCACTGAGATTAAGAAAAGCAGTAGCTTAATAAATTAAGTACTTCTTGGTATGGTTACGGTACTGTTAACTCCCCAAAAGAATCTGGATTGTGGTGAGGGGACAGAGAAAAAAGCTCATTTAGGACCTGCACTTACGAAGGGTGTAGGCAGCTGTATATCAGGGAGTAAACCTTCTGAGAATAAAAACAGCTGGAGCTTGTTCATGTAATTATACAGGGGAAAGGATAATGTACTGGGAACTCCTCAGAAGAATCTGAATTTTCATGAGGGGAGAAAGATAAAAGCTCATTAAGAACGACATGAACATGCTGCGTAGGGAGCTGTTTATCAGTAAATATCTCCACTAAGATTAAGAAAAGCAGTAGCTTAATAAATTAAGTACTTCCTGGTATGGTTACTGTACTGGTAACTCCCCAAAAGAATCTGGATTGTGGTGAGGAAACAGAGAAAAACGCTCATTTAGGACCTGCACTTACGAATGGGGTAGGCAGCTGTATATCAGGGAGTAAACCTTCTGAGAATAAAAACAGCTGGAGCATGTTAAGGTAATTACACAGGGGAAAGGATAATGTACTGGGAACTCCTCAGAAGAATCTGATTCGTGGTGAGGGGAGAGAGATAAAAGCTCATTTAGGAACGACATGAACATGCTGCGTAGGTAGCTGTTTATCAATAAATATCTCCACTGAGATTAACAAAATCAGTAGCTTAATAAAGTAAGTACTTCCTTGTATGGTTACTGTACTGGGAACTCCCCAAAAGAATCTGGATGGTGGTGATGGAACAGAGAAAAAAGCTAATTTAGGACCTGCAATTACGAAGGGGATAGGCAGCTGTATATCAGGGAGTAAACCTTCTGAGATAAAAACAGCTGGAGCTTGTTAAGGTAATTACACAAGGGAAAGGATAATGTACTGGGAACTCCTCAGAAGAATCTGATTTGTGGTGAGGGGAGAGAGATAAAAGCTCATTTAGGAACGATATGAACATGCTGCGTAGGTAGCTGTTTATCAGTAAATATCTCCACTGAGATTAAGAATAGCTGTAGCTTAATAAATTAAGTACTTCCTGGTATGGTTACTGTACTGCTAACTCCCCAAAAGAATCTGGATTGTGCTGAGGGAACAGAGAAAAATGCTCATTTAGGACCTGCACTTACGAAGGGGGTAGGCAGCTGTATATCAGGGAGTAAACCTTCTGAGAATAAAAACAGCTGGAGCTAGTTAAGGTAATTACACAGGGGAAAGGATAATGTACTGGGAACTCCTCAGAAGAATCTGATTTGTGGTGAGGGGAGAGAGATAAAATCTCATTTAGGAACGACATGAACATGCTGCGTAGGTAGCTGTTTATCAATAAATATCTCCACTGAGATTAAGAAAAGCAGTAGCTTAATAAATTAAGTACTTCCTGGTATGGTTACTGTACTGGTAACTCCCCAAAAGAATGTGGATTGTGGTGAGGGAACAGAGAAAAAAGCTCATTTAGGACCTGCACTTACGAACGGGGTAGGCAGTTGTATATCAGGGAGTAAACCTTCAGAGAATAAAAAGAGCTGGAGCTTGTTAAGGTAATTACACAGGGGAAAGGTAATGTACTGGGAACTCCTCAGAAGAATCTGATTTGTGGTGAGGGGAGAGAGATAAAAACTCATTTAGGAACGACATGAACATTCTGCGTAGGTAGCTGTTGTTCAGTAAATATCTCCACTGATATTAAGAAAAGCAGTAGCTTAATAAATTAAGTACTTCCTGGTATGGATACTGTACTGGTAACTCCCCAAAACTATCTGGATTGTGGTGAGGGAACAGAGAAAAAAGCTCCTTTAGGAACGACATGAACATGCTGCGTAGGTAGCTGTTTATCAGTAAATGTCTCCACTGAGATTAAGAAAAGCAGTAGCTTAATAAATTAAGTACTTCCTGGTATGGTTACTGTACTGGTAACTCCCCAAAAGAATCTGGATTGTGGTGAGGGAACAGAGAAAAAAGCTCATTTAGGACCTGCACTTACTAAGTGGGTAGGCAGCTGTATATCAGGGAATAAACCTTCTGAGAATAAAAACAGCTATAGCTGTTTAAGGTAATTACACAGGGGAAAGGATATTGTACTGGGAACTCCTCAGAAGAATCTGATTTGTGGTGAGGGGAGAGAGATAAAAGCTCATTAAGGAACGACATGAACATGCTGCGTAGGTAGCTGTTTATCAGTAAATATCTCCACTGAGATTAAGAAAAGCAGTAGCTTAATAAATTAAGTACTTCCTGGTATGGATACTGTACTGGTAACTCCCCAAAAGAATCTGGATTGTGGTGAGGGAACAGAGAAAAAAGCTCATTTAGGAACGACATGAACATGCTGCGTAGGTAGCTGTTTATCAGTAAATATCTCCACTGAGATTAAGAAAAGCAGTAGCTTAATAAATTAAGTACTTCCTGGTATGGTTACTGTACTGGTAAGTCCCCAAAAGAATCTGTATTGTGGTGAGGGAACAGAGAAAAAAGCTCATTTAGGACCTGCACTTACAAAGGGGGTAGGCAGCAGTATATCAGTGAGTAAACCTTCTACGAATAAAAACAGCTGGAGCTTGTTAAGGTAATTACACAGGGGAAAGGATAATGTACTGGGAACTCCTCAGAAGAATCTGATTTGTGTTGAGGGGAGAGAGATAAAAGCTCATTTAAGAACGACATGAACATGCTGCGTAGGTAGCTGTTTATCAGTAAATATCTCCACTGAGATTAAGAAAACCAGTAGCTTAATAAATTAAGTACTTCCTGGTATGGTTACTGTACTGGTAACTCCCCAAAAGAATCTGGATTGTGGTGAGGGAACATAGATAAAAGCTCATTTAGGACCTGCACTTACCAAGGGGGTAGGCAGCTGTATATCAGGGAGTAAACCTTCTGAGAATAAAAACAGCTGGAGCTTGTTAAGGTAATTACACAGGGGAAAGGATAATGTACTGGGAACTCCTCAGAAGAATCTGATTTTTGGTGAGGGGAGAGAGATAAAAGCTCATTTAGGAACGACATGAACATGCTGCGTAGGTAGCTGTTTATCAGTAAATATCTCCACTGAGATTAAGAAAAGCAGTAGCTTAATAAATTATGTACTTCCTGGTATGGTTACTGTACTGGTAACTCCCCAAAAGAATCTGGATTGTGGTGAGGGAACAGAGAAAAAAGCTCATTTAGGACCTGCACTTACGAACTGGGTAGGCATCTGTATATCAGGGAGTAAACCTTCTGAGAATAAAAACAGCTGGAGCTGGTCAAGGTAATTACACAGGGGAAAGGATAAAGTACTGGGAACTCCTCAGAAGAATCTGATATGTGGTGAGGGGAGAGACATAAAAGCTCATTTAGGAACGACATGAACATGCTGCATACGTAGCTGTTTATCAGTAAATATCTCCACTGAGATTAAGAGAAGCAGTAGCGTAATAAATTAAGTACTTCCTGATAGGGATACTGTACTGGTAACTCCCAAAAGAATCTGGATTTTGGTGAGGGAACAGAGAAAAAAGCTCATTTAGGACCTGCACTTACGAAGGGTGTAGGCAGCTGTATATCAGGGAGTAAACCTTCTGAGAATAAAAACAGCTGGAGCTTGTTAAGGTAATTACACGGGGGAAAGTATAATGTACTGGGAACTCCACAAAAGAATCTGATTTGTCGTGAGGGGAGAGAGATAAAAGCTCATTAAGGAACGACAGGGACATGCTGCGTAGGTAGCTGATTATCAGTAAATAAATCCACTGAGATTAAGAAAAGCAGTAGCTTAATAAATTCCGTACTTCCTGGTATGGTTACTGTACTGGTAACTCCAGAAAAGAATCTGGATTGTGGTGAGGGAACAGAGAAAAAAGCTCATTTAGGACCTGCACTTACGAAGGGGGTAGGTAGCTGTATATCAGGGAGTAAACCTTCTGAGAATAAAAACAGCTGGAGCTTGTTAAGGTAATTACACAGGGGAAAGGATAATGTACTTGGAACTCCACTGAAGAATCTGATTTGTCATGAGGGAGAGAGATAAAAGCTCATTTTAGAACGACATGAACATGCTGCGTAGGTAGCTGTTTATCAGTAAATATCTCCACTGAGATTAAGAAAAGCAGTAGCTTAATAAATTAAGTACTTCCTGGTATGGATAATGTACTGGTAACTCCCCAAAAGAATCTGGATTGTGGTGAGGGAACAGAGAAAAAAGCTCATTTAGGACCTGCACTTACGAAGGGGGTAGGCAGCTGTATATCAGGGAGTAAAGCTTCTGAGAATAAAAACAGCTGGAACTTGTTAAGGTAATTGCACAGGGGAAAGGATAATGTACTGGGAAATCCTCAGAAGAATCTGATTTGTGGTTTAGGGGCGAGAGATAATAGCTCATTTATTAACGACATGAACATGCTACAAATGTAGCTGTTTATCAGTAAATATCTCCACTGAGATTAAGAAAAGCAGTAGCGTAATAAATTAAGTACTTCCTGGTATGATTACTGTACTGGTAACTCCCCAAAAGAATCTGGATTGTGGTGAGGGAACAGAGAAAAAAGCTCATTGAGGACCTGCACTTACGAAGGGGGTAGGCAGCTGTATATCAGGGAGTAAACCTTCTGAGAATAAAAACAGCTGGAGCTTGTTAAGGTAATTACACAGGGGAAATGATAATGTACTGGGAACTCCTCAGAAGAATCTGATTTGTCGTGAGGGGAGAGAGATAAAAGCTCATTTAGGAACGACATGAACATGCTGCGTAGGTATCTGTTTATCAGTAAATATCTCCACTGAGATTAAGAAAAGCAGTAGCTTAATAATTTAAGTACTTCCTGGTATGGTTACTGTACGGGTAACTCCCCAAAAGAATCTGGATTGTGGTGAGGGAACAGAGAAAAAAGCTCATTTAAGACCTGCACTTACGAAGGGGGTAGGCAGCTGTATATCAGGGAGTAAACCTTCTGAGAATAAAAACAGCTGGAGCTTGTTAAGGTAATTACACAGGGGAAAGGATAATGTACTGGGAACTCCTCAGAAGAATCTGATTTGTGGTGAGGGGAGAGAGATAAAAGCTCATTTAGGAAACACATGAACCTGCTGCGTACGTAGCTGTTTATCAGTAAATATCTCCACTGAGATTAAGAAAAGCAGTAGCTTAATAAATTAAGTACTTCCTGTTATGGTTACTGTACTGGTAACTCCCCAAAAGAACCTGGATTGTGGTGAGGGAACAGAGAAAAAAGCTCATTTAGGACCTGCACTTAGGAAGGGGGTAGGCAGCTGTATATCAGGGAGTAAACCTTCTGAGAATAAAAACAGCTGGAGCTTGTTAAGGTAATTACACAGGGGAAAGGATAATGTACTGGGAACTCCTCAGAGGAATCTGATATGTGGTGAGGGGAGAGAGATAAAAGCTCATTTAGGAACGACATGAAAATGCTGCGTAGGTAGCTGTTTATCAGTAAATATCTCCCCTGAGATAAAGAAAAGCAGTAGCTTAATAAATTAAGTATTTCCTGGTATGGTTACTGTACTGGTAACTCCCCACAAGTATCTGGATTGTGGTGAGGGAACAGAGAAAAAAGCTCATTTAGGACCTGCACTTACGAAGGGGGTAGGCAGCTGTATATCAGGGAGTAAACCTACTGAGAATAAAAACAGCTGGAGCTTGTTAAGGTAGTTACACAGGTGAAAGGATAATGTACTGGGAACTCCTCAGAAGAATGTGATTTGTGGTGAGGGGAGAGAGATGAAAGCTCATTTAGGAACGACATGAACATGCTGCGTAGATAGCCGTTTCTCACGAAATATCTCCACTGAGATTAAGAAAAGCAGTAGCTTAATAAATTAAGTACTTCCTGGTATGGTTACTGTACTGGTAACTCCCAAAAGAATCTGAATTGTGGTGAGGGATCAGAGAAAAAAGCTCTTTTAGGACCTGCACTTACGAAGGGGGAGGCATCAGTATATCAGGGAGTAAAACTTCTGAGAATAAAAACAGCTGGAGCTTGTTAAGGTAATTACACAGGGAAAGGATAATGTACTGGGAACTCCTCAGAAGAGTCTGATTTGTGATGAGGGGAGAGAGATAAAAGCTCATTTAGGAACGACATGAACATGCTGTGTAGGTAGCTGTTTATCAGTAAATATCTCCACTGAGATTAAGAAAAGCACTAGTTTAATAAATTAAGTACTTCCTGGTATGGTTACTGTACTGGTAACTCCCCAAAGGAATCTGGATTGTGGTGAGGGAACAGAGAAAAAAGCTCATTTAGGACCTGCACTTATGAAGTGGGTAGGCAGCTGTATATCAGGTAGTAAACCTTCTGAGAATAAAAACAGCTGGAGCTTGTTAAGGTAATTACACAGTGGAAAGGATAATGTACTGGGAACTCCTCAGAAGAATCTGATTTGTGGTGAGGGGAGAGAGATAAAAGCTCATTTAGGAACGACATGAACATGCTGCGTAGGTAGCTGTTTATCAGTAAATATCTCCACTGAGATTAATAAAAGCAGTAGCTTAATAAATTAAGTACTTCCTGGTATTCTTACTGTACTGGTAACTCCCCAAAAGAATCTGGATTGTGGTGAGGGAACAGAGAAAAAAGCTCATTTAGGAACGACATGAACATGCTGCGTAGGTAGCTGTTTATCAGTAAATATCTCCACTGAGATTAAGAAAAGCATTAGCTTAATAAATTAATACTTCCTGGTATGGTTACTGTACTGGTAACTCCCCAAAAGAATCTGGATTGTGGTGAGGGAACAGAGAAAAAAGCTCATTAAGGACCTACACTTACGAAGGGTGTAGGCAGCTGTATATCAGGGAGTAAACCTTCTGAGAATAAAAACAGCTGGAGCTTGTTAAGGTAATTACACCGTGGAAAGGATAATGTACTGGGAACTCCTCAGAAGAATCTGATTTGTTGTGAGGGGAGAGAGATAAAAGCTCATTTAGGAACGACATGAACATGCTGCGTATGTAGCTGTTTCTCAAGAAATATCTCCACTGAGATTAAGAAAAGCAGTAGCTTAATAAATTAAGAACTTCCTGGTATGGTTACTGTACTGGTAACTCCCCAAAAGAATCTGGATTGTGGTGAGGGAACAGAGAAAAAAGCTCATTTAGGACCTGCACTTACGAAGGGGGTAGGCAGCTGTATATCAGGGAGTAAACCTTCTGAGAATAAAAACAGCTGGAGCTTGTTAAGGTAATAGCACAGGGGAAAGGATAATGTACTGGGAACTCCTCAGAAGAATCTGATTTGTGGTGAGGGGAGTGAGATAAAAGCTCATTTAGGAACGACATGAACATGCTGCGTAGGTAGCTGTTTATCAGCAAATATCTCCACTGAGATTAAGAAAAGCAGTAGCTTAATAAATTAAGTACTTACTGGTATGGTTACTGTACTGGTAACTCCCCAAAGAATCTGGATTGTGGTGAGGGAACAGAGAAATAAGCTCATTTAAGACCTGCACTTATGAAGGTGGTAGGCAGCTGTTATCAGGGAGTGAACCTTCTGAGAATAAAAACAGCTGTAGCTTGTTAAGGTAATTACACAGGGGAAAGGATAATGTACTGGGAACTCCTCAGAAGAATCTGATTTGTGGTGAGGGGAGAGAGATAATAGCTCATTTAGGAACGACATGAACATGCTGCGTAGGTAGCTGTTTATCATTAAATATCTCCACTGAGATTAAGAAAAGCAGTTGCATAATAAATTAAGTACTTCCTGGTATGGTTACTATACTGGTAACTCCCCAAAAGAATCTGGAGTGTGGTGAGGGAACAGAGAAAAAAGCTCATATAGGACCGGCACTTACGAAGGGGTAGGCAGCAGTATATCAGGAGTAAACCTACTGAGAATAAAAACAGCTGGAGCTTGTTAAGGTAATTACACAAGGGAAAGGATAATGTACTGGGAACACCTCAGGAGAATCTGATTTGTGGTGAGGGTAGAGAGATAAAAGCTCATTTAGGAACGACATGAACATGCTGCGTAGGTAGCTGTTTATCAGTAAATATCTCCACTGAGATTAAGAAAAGCAGTAGCTTAATAAATTAAGTACATCCTGGTATGGATACAGTACTGGTAACTCCCCAAAAGAATCTGGATTGTGGTGAGGGAACAGAGAAAAAAGCTCATTTAGGACCTGCACTTACGAAGTGGGTAGGCAGCTGTATATCAGGGAGTAAAACTTCTGAGAATAAAAACAGCTGGAGCTTGTTAAGATAATTACACAGTGGAAAGGATAATGTACTGGAAACTCCTCAGAAGAATCTGATTTGTGGTGAGGGGAGAGAGATAAAAGCTCATTTATGAACGACATGAACATGCTGCGTAGGTAGCTGTTTATCAGTAAATATCTCCACTGAGATTAAGAAAAGCAGTATTTTAATAAATTAAGTACTTCCTGGTATGGTTAATGTACTGGTAACTCCCCAAAAGAATCTGGATTGTGGTGAGGGAACAGAGAAAAAAGCTCATTTAGGAACGACATGAACACGCTGCGTAGGTAGCTGTTTATCAGTAAATATCTCCACTGAGATTAAGAAAAGCATTAGCTTAATAAATTAAGTACTTCCTGGTATGGTTACTGTACTGGTAACTCCCCAAAAGAATCTGGGTTGTGGTGAGGGAACAGAGAAAAAAGCTCATTAAGACCTGCAATTACGAAGGGGTAGGCAGCTGTATATCAGGGAGTAAACCTTCTGAGAATAAAAACAGCTGGAGCTTGTTAAGATAATTACACAGTGGAAAGGATAATGTACTGGGAACTCCTCAGAAGAATCTGATTTGTGGTGAGGGGAGAGAGATGAAAGCTCATTTATGAACGACATGAACATGCTGCGTAGTTAGCTGTGTCTCAAGAAATATCTCCACTGAGATTGAGAAAAGCAGTAGCTTAATAAATTAAGTACTTCCTGGTATGGTTACTGTACTAGTAACTCCCCAAAAGAATCTGGATTGTGGTGAGGGATCAGAGAAAAAAGCTCATTTAGGACCTACACTTACGAAGGGGGGAGGCATCAGTATATCAGGGAGTAAAACTTCTGAGAATAAAAACAGATGGAGCTTGTTAAGGTAATTAAACAGGGGAAAGGATAATGTACTGGGAACTCCTCAGAAGAGTCTGATTTGTGGTGAGGGGAGAGAGATAAAAGCTCATTTAGGAACGACATGAACATGCTGCGTAGGTAGCTGTTTATCAGTAAATATCTCCACTGAGATTAAGAAAAGCATTAGCTTAATAAATTAAGTACTTCCTGGTATGCTTACTGTACTGGTAACTCCCCAAAAGAATCTGGATTGTGGTGAGGGAACAGAGAAAAAAGCTCATTTAGGACCTGCACTTACGAAGGGTGTAGGCAGCTGTATATCAGGGAGTAAACCTTCTGAGAATAAAAACAGCTGGAGCTTGTTAAGGTAATTACACCGTGGAAAGGATAATGTACTGGGAACTCCTCAGAAGAATCTGATTTGTGGTGAGGGGAGAGAGATAAAAGCTCATTTAGGAACGACATGAACATGCTGCGTAGGTAGCTGTTTCTCAAGAAATATCTCTACTGAGATTACGAAAAGCAGTAGCTTAATAAATTAAGAACTTCCTTGTATGGTTACTGTACTGGTAACTCCCCAAAAGAATCCGCATTGTGGTGAGGTATCAGAGAAAAAAGCTCATTTAGGACCTGCACTTACGAAGGGGTTAGGCATCAGTATATCAGGGAGTAAAACTTCTGAGAATAAAAACAGCTGGAGCTTGTTAAGGTAATTACACAGGGGAAAGGATAATGTACTGGGAACTCCTCAGAAGAATCTGATTTGTGGTGAGGGGAGAGAGATAAAAGCTCATTTAGGAACGACATGAACATGCTGCGTAGGTAGCTGTTTATCAGTAAGTAACTCCACTGAGATTATGAAAAGCAGTAGCTTAATAAATTAAGTACTTCCTGGTATGGTTACTGTACTGGTAACTCCCCAAAAGAATCTGGATTGTGGTGAGGGAACAGAGAAAAAAGATCATTTAAGACCTGCACTTACGAAGGGGGTATGCAACTGTATATCAGTGATTAAAACTTCTGAGAATAAAAACAGCTGGAGCTTGTTAAGGTAATTACACAGGGGAAAGGATAATGTACTGGGAACTCCTCAGAAGAATCTGATTTGTGGTGAGGGGAGAGAGATAAAAGCTCATTTAGGAACGACATGAACCTGCTGCGTACGTAGCTGTTTATCAGTAAATATCTCCACTGAGATTAAGAAAAGCAGTAGCTTAATAAAATAAGTACTTCTTGGTATGGTTACTGTACTGGTAACTCCCCAAAAGAATCTGGATTGTGGTGAGGGAACAGAGAAAAAGCTCATTTAGGACCTGCACTTACGAAAGGGTTAGGCAGCTATATATCAGGGAGTAAACCTTCTGAGAATAAAAACAGCTGGAGCTTGTTAAGGTAATTACACAGGGGAAAGGATAATGTACTGGGAACTCCTCAGAAGAATCTGATTTGTGGTGAGGGGAGAGAGATAAAAGCTCATTTAGGAACGAAATGAACATGCTGCATAAGTAGCTGTTTATCAGTAAATATCTCCACTGAGATTAAGAAAATCAGTAGCTTAATAAATTAAGTACTTCCTGGTATGGTTACTGTACTGGTAACTCCCCAAAAGAATCAGGATTGTGGTGAGGGAACAGAGAAAAAAGCTCATTTAGGACCTGCACTTACGAAGGTGGCAGGCAGCTGTATATCAGGGAGTATCGCTTCTGAGAATAAAAACAGCTGTAGCTTGTTAAGGTAATTACACAGGGAAAAGGATAATGTACTGGTAACTCCTCAGAAGAATCTGATTTGTGGTGAGGGGAGAGAGATAAAAGCTCATTTAGGAACGACATGAACATGCTGCGTAGGTAGCAGTTTATCAGTAAATATCTCCACTGAGATTAAGAAAAGCAGTAGCTTAATAAAATAAGTACTTCCTGGTATTGATACTGTACTGGTAACTCCCCAAAAGAATCTGGATTGTGGTGAGGGAACAGAGAAAAAAGCTCATTTAGGAACGACATGAACAAGCTGCGTATTTAGCTGTTTATCAGTAAATATCTCCACTGAGATTAAGAAAAGCAGTAGCTTAATAAATTAAGTACTTCCTGGTATGGTTACTGTACTGGTAACTCCCCAAAAGAATCTGGATTGTGGTGAGGGAACAGAGAAAAAAGCGCATTTAGGACCTGCACTTACGAAGGGGGTAGGCAGCTGTATATCAGGGAGTAAACCTTCTGAGAATAAAAACAGCTGGAGCTTGTTAAGGTAATTACACAGGGGAAAGGATAATGTACTGGGAACTCCACAGAAGAATGTGATTTGTCGTGAGGGGAGAGAGATAAAAGCTCATTTAGGAACGACATGAACATGCTGGGTAGGTAGCTGTTTATCAGTAGATATCTCCACTGAGATTAAGAAAAGCAGTAGCTTAATTAATTAAGTACTTCCTGGTATGGTTACTGTACTGGTAACTCCCCAAAAGAATCTGGATTGTGGTGAGGGAACAGAGAAAAAAGCTCATTTAGGACCTGCACTTACGCAGGGGGTAGGCAGCTGTATATCAGGGAGTAAACCTTCTGAGAATAAAAACAGCTGGAGCTTGTTAAGGTAATTACTCAGGGGAAAGGATAATGTACTGGGAACTCCTCAGAAGAATCTGAATTGTGGTGAGGGGAGAGAGATAAAAGCTCATTTAGGAACGACATGAACATGCTGCATAGGTAGCTGTTTATCAGTAAATATCTCCACTGAGATTAAGAAAACCAGTAGCTTAATAAATTAAGTACTTCTTGGTATGGTTACTCTACTGGTAACTCCCCAAAAGAATCTGGATTGTGGTGAGGGAACAGAGAAAAAAGCTCATTTAGGATCAGCACTTACGAAGGGGGTAGGCAGCTGTATATCAGGGAGTAAACCTTCTGAGAATAAAAACAGCTGGAGCTTGTTAAGGTAATTACACAGGGGAAAGGATAATGTACTGGGAACTCCTCAGAAGAATCTGATTTTTGCTGAGGGGAGAGAGATAAAAGCTCATTTAGGAACGACATGATCATGCTGCGTAGGTAGCTGTTTATCAGTAAATATCTCCACTGAGATTAAGAAAAGCAGTAGCTTAATAAATTAAGTACTTCCTGGTATGGTTACTGTACTGGTAACTCCCCAAAGAATCTGGATTGTGGTGAGGGAACAGGGAAAAAAGCTCATTTAGGACCTGCACTTACGAAGGGGGTAGGCAGCTGTATATCAGGGAGTAAACGTTCTGAGAATAAAAACAGCTGGAGCTTACACAGGGGAAAGGATAATGTACTGGGAACTCCTCAGAAGAATCTGATTTGTGGTGAGGGGAGAGAGATAAAGCTCATTTAGGAACGACATGAACATGCTGCGTATGTGGCTGTTTATCAGTAAATGTCTTCAATGAGATTAAGAAAAGCAGAAGCTTAATAAATTAAGTACTTCCTGGTATGGTTACTGTACTGGTAACTCCCCAAAAGAATCTGGATTGTGGTGAGGGAACAGAGAAAAAAGCTCATTTAGGACCTGCACTTACGAAGGGGATAGGCAGCTGTATATCAGGGAGTAAACATTCTGAGAATAAAAACATCTGGAGCTTGTTAAGGTAATTCCACAGGGGAAAGATTAATGTAATGGGAACTCCTCAGAAGAATCTGATTTGTGGTGAGGGGAGAGAGAAAAAAGCTCATTTAGGAACGACATGAACATGCTGCGTAGGTAGCTGTTTATCAGTAAATATCTCCACTGAGTTTAAGAAAAGCAGTAGCTTAATAAATTAAGTACTTCCTGGTATGGTTACTGTACTGGTAACTCCCCAAAAGAATCTGGAATGTGGTGAGGGAAGAGAGAAAAAAGCTCATTTAGGACCTGCACTTACGAAGGGGGTAAGCAGCTGTATATCAGGGAGTAAACCTTCTGAGAATAAAAACAGCTGGAGCTTGTTAAGGTAATTACACAGGGGAAATGATAATGTACTGGGAACTCCTCAGAAGAATCTGATTTGTCGTGAGGGAGAGAGATAAAAGCTCATTTAGGAACGACATGAACATGCTGCGTAGGTATCTGTTTATCAGTAAATATCTCCACTGAGATTAAGAAAAGCAGTAGCTTAATAATTTAAGTACTTCCTGGTATGGTTACTGTACTGGTAACTCCCCAAAAGAATCTGTATTGTGGTGAGGGAACAGAGAAAAAAGCTCATTTAGGACCTGCACTTACAAAGGGGGTAGGCAGCAGTATATCAGGGAGTAAACCTTCTACGAATAAAAACAGTTGGAGCTTGTTAAGGTAATTACACAGCGGAAAGGATAATGTACAGGAACTCCTCAGAAGAATCTGATTTGTGTTGAGGGAGAGAGATAAAAGCTCATTTAAGAACGACATGAACATGCTGCGTAGGTAGCTGTTTATCAGTAAATATCTCCACTGAGATTAAGAAAACCAGTAGCTTAATAAATTAAGTACTTCCTGGTATGGATAATGTACTGGTAACTCCCCAAAAGAATCTGGATTGTGGTGAGGGAACAGAGAAAAAAGCTCATTTAGGACCTGCACTTACGAAGGGGGTAGGCAGCTGTATATCAGGGAGTAAACCTTCTGAGAATAAAAACAGCTGGAACTTGTTAAGGTAATTGCACAGGGGAAAGGATAATGTACTGGGAAATCCTCAGAAGAATCTGATTTGTGGTGAGGGGAGAGAGATAATAGCTCATTTATTAACGACATGAACATGCTGCAAATGTAGCTGTTTATCAGTAAATATCTCCACTGAGATTAAGAAAAGCAGTAGCTTAATAAATTAAGTACTTCCTGGTATGGATATTGTACTGGTAACTCCCCAAAAGAATCTGGATTGTGGTGAAGGAACAGAGAAAAAAGCTCATTTAGGAACGACATGAACATGCTGCGTAGGTAGCTGTTTATCAGTAAATATCACCACTGAGATTAAGAAAAGCAGTAGCTTAATAAATTAAGTACTTCCTGGTATGATTACTGTACTGGTAACTCCCAAAAGAATCTGGATTGTGGTGAGGGAACAGAGAAAAAAGCTCATTGAGGACCTGCACTTACGAAGGGGGTAGGCAGCTGTATATCAGGGAGTAAAACTTCTGAGAATAAAAACAGCTGGAGCTTGTTAAGGTAATTACACAGGGGAAATGATAATGTACTGGGAACTCCTCAGAAGAATCTGATTTGTCGTGAAGGGAGAGAGATAAAAGCTCATTTAGGAACGACATGAACATGCTGCGTAGGTATCTGTTTATCAGTAAATATCTCCACTGAGATTAAGAAAAGCAGTAGCTTAATAATTTAAGTACTTCCTGGTATGGTTACTGTACGGGTAACTCCCCAAAAGAATCTGGATTGTGGTGAGGGAACAGAGAAAAAAGCTCATTTAAGACCTGCACTTACGAAGGGGGTAGGCAGCTGTATATCAGGGAGTAAACCTTCTGAGAATAAAAACAGCTGGAGCTTGTTAAGGTAATTACACAGGGGAAAGGATAATGTACTGGGAACTCCTCAGAAGAATCTGATTTGTGGTGAGGGAAAGAGATAAAAGCTCATTTAGGAACGACATGAACATGCTGCAAACGTAGCTGTTTATCAGTAAATATCTCCACTGAGATTAAGAAAAGCAGTAGCGTAATAAATTAAGTACTTCCTAGTATGGATACTGTACTGGTAACTCCCCAAAAGAATCTGGATTGTGGTGAGGGAACAGAGAAAAAAGCTCATTTAGGACCGGAACATATGAATGGGGTAGGCAGCTGTATATCAGGGAGTAAACCTTCTGAGAATAAAAACAGCTGGAGCTTGTTAAGGTAATTGCACAGGGGAAAGGATAATATACTGGGAACTCCACAGAAGAATCTGATTTGTCGTGAGGGGAGAGAGATAAAAGCTCATTTAGGAACCACAGGAACATGCTGGGTAGGTAGATGTTTATCAGTAGATATCTCCACTGAGATTAAGAAAAGCAGTAGCTTAATAAATTGAGTACTTCCTGGTATGGTTACTGTACTGGTAACTCCCCAAAAGAATCTGCATTGTGGTGAGGGAACAGAGAAAAAAGCTCATTTAGGCCTGCACTTACGAAGGGGGTAAGCAGTTGTATATCAGGGAGTAAACCTTCTAAGAATAAAAACAGCTGGAGCTTGTTAAGGTAATTACACAGGGGAAAGGATAAAGTACTGGAACTCCTCAGAAGAATCTGAATTGTGGTGAGGGGAGAGAGATAAAAGCTCATTTAGGAACGACATGAACATGCTGCATAGGTAGCTGTTTATCAGTAAATATCTCCACTGAGATTAAGAAAACCAGTAGCTTAATAAATTAAGTACTTCCTGGTATGGTTACTGTACTGGTAACTCCCCAAAAGAATCTGGATTGTTGTGAGGGAACATAGAAAAAAGCTCATTTAGGACCTGCACTTACGAAGGGGGTAGGCAGCTGTATATCAGGCAGTAAACCTTCTGAGAATAAAAACAGCTGGAGCTTGTTAAGGTATTTACACAGGGGAAAGGATAATGTACTGGGAACTCCTCAGAAGAATCTGATTTGTGGTGAGGGGAGAGAGATAAAAGCTCATTTAGGAACGACATGAACATGCTGCGTAGGTAGCTGTTTATCAGTAAATATCTCCACTGAGATTAAGAAAAGCAGTAGCTTAATAAATTAAGTACTTCCTGGTATGGTTACTGTACTGGTAACTCCCCAAAATTAACTGGGTTGTGGTGAGGTCACAGAGAAAAAAGCTCATTTACGACCTGCACTTACGAAGGGGGTAGACAGCAGTATATCAGGGAGTAAACATTCTGAGAATAAAAATAGCTGGAGCTTGTTAAGGTAATTACCCAGGCGAAAGGATAATGTACTGGGGACTCCTCAGAAGAATCTGATTTGTGGTGAGGGGAGAGAGGTAAAAGCTCATTTAGGAACGACATGAACATGCTGCGTAGGTAGCTGTTTATCAATAAATATCTCCACTGAGATTAAGAAAAGCAGTAGCTTAATAAATTAAGTACTTCCTGGTATGGATACTGTACTGGTAACTCCCTAAAAGAATCTGGATTGTGGTGAGTGAACAGAGAAAAAAGCTCATTTAGGAACGACATGAACATGCTGCGTAGGTAGCTGTTTATCAGTAAATATCTCCACTGAGATTAAGAAAAGCAGTAGCTTAATAAATTAAGTACTTCTTGGTATGGTTACGGTACTGTTAACTCCCCAAAAGAATCTGGATTGTGGTGAGGGGATAGAGAAAAAAGCTCATTTAGGACCTGCACTTACGAAGGGGGTAGGCAGCTGTATATCAGGGAGTAAACCTTCTGAGAATAAAAACAGCTGGAGCTTGTTCATGTAATTATACAGGGGAAAGGATAATGTACTGGGAACTCCTCAGAAGAATCTGAATTTTCTTGAGGGGAGAAAGATAAAAGCTCATTAAGAACGACATGAACATGCTGCGTAGGGAGCTGTTTATCAGTAAATATCTCCACTAAGATTAAGAAAAGCAGTAGCTTAATAAATTAAGTACTTCCTGGTATGGTTACTGTACTGGTAACTCCCCAAAAGAATCTGGATTGTGGTGAGGAAACAGAGAAAAACGCTCATTTAGGACCTGCACTTACGAATGGGGTAGGCAGCTGTATATCAGGGAGTAAACCTTCTGAGAATAAAAACAGCTGGAGCATGTTAAGGTAATTACACAGGGGAAAGGATAATGTACTGGGAACTCCTCAGAAGAATCTGATTCGTGGTGAGGGGAGAGAGATAAAAGCTCATTTAGGAACGACATGAACATGCTGCGTAGGTAGCTGTTTATCAATAAATATCTCCACTGAGATTAACAAAATCAGTAGCTTAATAAAGTAAGTACATCCTGGTATGGTTACTGTACTGGGAACTCCCCAAAAGAATCTGGATGGTGGTGATGGAACAGAGAAAAAAGCTAATTTAGGACCTGCAATTACGAAGGGGATAGGCAGCTGTATATCAGGGAGTAAACCTTCTGAGATAAAAACAGCTGGAGCTTGTTAAGGTAATTACACAAGGGAAAGGATAATGTACTGGGAACTCCTCAGAAGAATCTGATTTGTGGTGAGGGGAGAGAGATAAAAGCTCATTTAGGAACGATATGAACATGCTGCGTAGGTAGCTGTTTATCAGTAAATATCTCCACTGAGATTAAGAATAGCTGTAGCTTAATAAATTAAGTACTTCCTGGTATGGTTACTGTACTGCTAACTCCCCAAAAGAATCTGGATTGTGCTGAGGGAACAGAGAAAAATGCTCATTTAGGACCTGCACTTACGAAGGGGGTAGGCAGCTGTATATCAGGGAGTAAACCTTCTGAGAATAAAAACAGCTGGAGCTAGTTAAGGTAATTACACAGGGGAAAGGATAATGTACTGGGAACTCCTCAGAAGAATCTGATTTGTGGTGAGGGGAGAGAGATAAAATCTCATTTAGGAACGACATGAACATGCTGCGTAGGTAGCTGTTTATCAATAAATATCTCCACTGAGATTAAGAAAAGCAGTAGCTTAATAAATTAAGTACTTCCTGGTATGGTTACTGTACTGGTAACTCCCCAAAAGAATGTGGATTGTGGTGAGGGAACAGAGAAAAAAGCTCATTTAGGACCTGCACTTACGAACGGGGTAGGCAGTTGTATATCAGGGAGTAAACCTTCAGAGAATAAAAAGAGCTGGAGCTTGTTAAGGTAATTACACAGGGGAAAGGTAATGTACTGGGAACTCCTCAGAAGAATCTGATTTGTGGTGAGGGGAGAGAGATAAAAACTCATTTAGGAACGACATGAACATTCTGCGTAGGTAGCTGTTGTTCAGTAAATATCTCCACTGATATTAAGAAAAGCAGTAGCTTAATAAATTAAGTACTTCCTGGTATGGATACTGTACTGGTAACTCCCCAAAACTATCTGGATTGTGGTGAGGGAACAGAGAAAAAAGCTCCTTTAGGAACGACATGAACATGCTGCGTAGGTAGCTGTTTATCAGTAAATGTCTCCACTGAGATTAAGAAAAGCAGTAGCTTAATAAATTAAGTACTTCCTGGTATGGTTACTGTCCTGGTAACTCCCCAAAAGAATCTGGATTGTGGTGAGGGAACAGAGAAAAAAGCTCATTTAGGACCTGCACTTACTAAGTGGGTAGGCAGCTGTATATCAGGGAATAAACCTTCTGAGAATAAAAACAGCTATAGCTGTTTAAGGTAATTACACAGGGGAAAGGATATTGTACTGGGAACTCCTCAGAAGAATCTGATTTGTGGTGAGGGGAGAGAGATAAAAGCTCATTAAGGAACGACATGAACATGCTGCGTAGGTAGCTGTTTATCAGTAAATATCTCCACTGAGATTAAGAAAAGCAGTAGCTTAATAAATTAAGTACTTCCTGGTATGGATACTGTACTGGTAACTCCCCAAAAGAATCTGGATTGTGGTGAGGGAACAGAGAAAAAAGCTCATTTAGGAACGACATGAACATGCTGCGTAGGTAGCTGTTTATCAGTAAATATCTCCACTGAGATTAAGAAAAGCAGTTGCTTAATAAATTAAGTACTTCCTGGTATGGTTACTGTACTGGTAACTCCCCAAAAGAATCTGTATTGTGGTGAGGGAACAGAGAAAAAAGCTCATTTAGGACCTGCACTTACAAAGGGGGTAGGCAGCAGTATATCAGTGAGTAAACCTTCTACGAATAAAAACAGCTGGAGCTTGTTAAGGTAATTACACAGGGGAAAGGATAATGTACTGGGAACTCCTCAGAAGAATCTGATTTGTGTTGAGGGGAGAGAGATAAAAGCTCATTTAAGAACGACATGAACATGCTGCGTAGGTAGCTGTTTATCAGTAAATATCTCCACTGAGATTAAGAAAACCAGTAGCTTAATAAATTAAGTACTTCCTGGTATGGTTACTGTACTGGTAACTCCCCAAAAGAATCTGGATTGTGGTGAGGGAACATAGATAAAAGCTCATTTAGGACCTGCACTTACCAAGGGGGTAGGCAGCTGTATATCAGGGAGTAAACCTTCTGAGAATAAAAACAGCTGGAGCTTGTTAAGGTAATTACACAGGGGAAAGGATAATGTACTGGGAACTCCTCAGAAGAATCTGATTTGTGGTGAGGGGAGAGAGATAAAAGCTCATTTAGGAACGACATGAACATGCTGCGTAGGTAGCTGTTTATCAGTAAATATCTCCACTGAGATTAAGAAAAGCAGTAGCTTAATAAATTATGTACTTCCTGGTATGGTTACTGTACTGGTAACTCCCCAAAAGAATCTGGATTGTGGTGAGGGAACAGAGAAAAAAGCTCATTTAGGACCTGCACTTACGAACTGGGTAGGCATCTGTATATCAGGGAGTAAACCTTCTGAGAATAAAAACAGCTGGAGCTGGTCAAGGTAATTACACAGGGGAAAGGATAAAGTACTGGGAACTCCTCAGAAGAATCTGATATGTGGTGAGGGGAGAGACATAAAAGCTCATTTAGGAACGACATGAACATGCTGCATACGTAGCTGTTTATCAGTAAATATCTCCACTGAGATTAAGAGAAGCAGTAGCGTAATAAATTAAGTACTTCCTGATAGGGATACTGTACTGGTAACTCCCCAAAAGAATCTGGATTTTGGTGAGGGAACAGAGAAAAAAGCTCATTTAGGACCTGCACTTACGAAGGGTGTAGGCAGCTGTATATCAGGGAGTAAACCTTCTGAGAATAAAAACAGCTGGAGCTTGTTAAGGTAATTACACGGGGGAAAGTATAATGTACTGGGAACTCCACAAAAGAATCTGATTTGTCGTGAGGGGAGAGAGATAAAAGCTCATTAAGGAACGACAGGGACATGCTGCGTAGGTAGCTGATTATCAGTAAATAAATCCACTGAGATTAAGAAAAGCAGTAGCTTAATAAATTACGTACTTCCTGGTATGGTTACTGTACTGGTAACTCCAGAAAAGAATCTGGATTGTGGTGAGGGAACAGAGAAAAAAGCTCATTTAGGACCTGCACTTACGAAGGGGGTAGGTAGCTGTATATCAGGGAGTAAACCTTCTGAGAATAAAAACAGCTGGAGCTTGTTAAGGTAAATACACAGGGGAAAGGATAATGTACTTGGAACTCCACTGAAGAATCTGATTTGTCATGAGGGGAGAGAGATAAAAGCTCATTTTAGAACGACATGAACATGCTGCGTAGGTAGCTGTTTATCAGTAAATATCTCCACTGAGATTAAGAAAAGCAGTAGCTTAATAAATTAAGTACTTCCTGGTATGGATAATGTACTGGTAACTCCCCAAAAGAATCTGGATTGTGGTGAGGGAACAGAGAAAAAAGCTCATTTAGGACCTGCACTTACGAA
>NW_025961350.1:0-57789 GCF_023159225.1 Perognathus longimembris pacificus | reverse complement strand
AAGCTCATTTAGGACCTGCACTTACGAAGGGTTAGGCAGCTGTATATCAGGGAGTAAACCCTCTGAGAATAAAAACAGCTGGAGCTTGTTAAGGTAATTACACAGGGGAAAGGATAATGTACTGGGAACTCCTCAGAAGAATCTGCTTTGTGGTGAGGGAGAGAGATAAAAGCTCATTTAGGAACGACATGAACATGCTGCTTAGGTAGCTGTTTAACAGTAAATATCTCCACTGAGATTAAGAAAAGCAGTATCTTAATAAATTATAGTACTTCCTGGTATGGTTACTGTACTGGTAACTCCCCCAAAGAATCTGGATTGTGGTGAGGGAACAGAGAAAAAAGCTCATTTAGGACCTGCACTTACGAAGGGGGTAGGCAGCTGTATATCAGGGAGTAAACCTTCTGAGAATAAAAACAGCTGGAGCTTGTTAAGGTAATTACACAGGGGAAAGGATAATGTACTGGGAACTCCTCAGAAGAATCTGATTTGTGGTGAGGGGAGAGAGATAAAAGCTCATTTAGGAACGACATGAACATGCTGCGTAGGTAGCTGTTTATCAGTAAATATCTCCACTGAGATTAAGAAAAGCAGTAGCTTAATAAATTAAGTACTTCCTGGTATGGTTACTGTACTGGTAACTCCCCAAAAGAATCTGGATTGTGGTGAGGGAACAGAGAAAAAAGCTCATTTAGGACCTGCACTTACGAAGGGGTTAGGCAGCTGTATATCAGGGAGTAAACCTTCTGAGAATAAAAACAGCTGGAGCTTGTTAAGGTAATTACACAGGGGAAAGGATAATGTACTGGAACTCCTCAGAAGAATCTGATTTGTGGTGAGGGGAGAGAGATAAAAGCTCATTTAGGAACGACATGAACATGCTGCGTAGGTAGCTGTTTATCAGTAAATATCTCCACTGAGATTAAGAAAAGCAGTAGCTTAATAAATTAAGTACTTCCTGTTATGGTTACTGTACTGGTAACTCCCCAAAAGAATCTGGATTGTGGTGAGGGAACAGAGAAAAAAGCTCATTTAGGACCGGCACTTACGAAGGGGTTAGGCAGCTGTACATCAGGGAGTAAAACTTCTGAGAATAAAAACAGCTCTAGCTTGTTAAGGTAATTACACAGGGGAAAGGATAATGTACTGGGAACTCCTCAGAAGGATCTCATTTGTGGTGAGGGGAGAGAGATAAAAGCTCATTTAGGAACGACATGAACATGCTGGGTACGTAGCTGTTTATCAGTAAATATTTCCACTGAGATTAAGAAAAGCAGTAGCTGAATAAATTAAGTACTTCCTGGTATGGTTACTGTACTGGTAACTCCCCAAAAGAATCTGGATTGTGGTGAGGGAACAGAGAAAAAAGCTCATTTAGGACCTGCACTTACGAAGGGGTTAGGCAGCTGTATATCAGGGAGTAAACCTTCTGAGAATAAAAAAAGCTCTAGCTTGTTAAGGTAATTACACAGGGGAAAGGATAATGTACTGGGAACTCCTCAGAAGAATCTGATTTGTGGTGAGTGGAGAGAGATAAAAGCTCATTAAGAACGACATGAACATGCTGCGTACGTAGCTGTTTATCAGTAAATATCTCCATTGAGATTAAGAAAAGCAGTAGCTTAATAAATTAAGTACTTCCTGGTATGGTTACTGTACTGGTAACTCCCCAAAAGAATCTGGATTGTGGTGAGGGAACAGAGAAAAAAGCTCATTTAGGACCTGCACTTACTAAGGGGGTAGGCAGCTGTAAATCAGGGAGTAAACCTTCTGAGAATAAAAACAGCTGGAGCTTGTTAAGGTAATTACACAGGGGAAAGGATAATGTACTGGGAACTCCTCAGAAGAATCTGATTTGTGGTGAGGGGAGAGAGATAAAAGCTCATTTAGGAACGACATGAACATGCTGGGTACGTAGCTGTTTATCAGTAAATATTTCCACTGAGATTAAGAAAAGCAGTAGCTGAATAATTAAGTACTTCCTGGTATGGTTACTGTACTGGTAACCTCCCCAAAAGAATCTGGATTGTGGTGAGGGAACAGAGAAAAAAGCTCATTTAGGACCTGCACTTACGAAGGTGGTAGGCAGTTGTATATCAGGGAGTAAACCTTCTGAGAATAAAAACAGCTGGAGCTTCTTAAGGTAATTACATAGGGGAAAGGATAATGTACTGGGAACTCCTCTAAAGAATCTGATTTGTGGTGAGGGGAGAGAGATAAAAGCTCATTTAGGAACGACATGAACATGCTGCGTATGTAGCTGTTTATCAGTAAATATCTCCACTGAGATTAAGAAAAGCAGTAGCTTAATAAATTAAGTACTTCCTGTTATGGTTACTGTACTGGTAACTCCCCAAAAGAATCTGGATTGTGGTGAGGGAACAGAGAAAAATGCTCATTTAGCACCTGCACTTACGAAGGGGGTAGGCAGCTGTATATCAGGGAGTAAACCTTCTGAGAATAAAAACAGCTGGAGCTTGTTAAGGTAATTACACAGGGGAAAGGATAATGTACTGGGAACTCCTCAGAAGAATCTGATTTGTGGTGAGGGGAGAGAGATAAAAGCTCATTTAGGAACGACATGAACATGGCTGCGTACGTAGCTGTTTATCAGTCAATATCCCCACTGTGATTAAGAAAAGCAGTAGCTTAATAAATTAAGTACTTCCTGGTATGGTTACTGTACTGGTAACTCCCCAAAAGAATCTGGATTGTGGTGAGGGAACAGAGAAAGCTCATTTAGGACCTGCACTTACGAAGGGTTAGGCAGCTGTATATCAGGGAGTAAACCCTCTGAGAATAAAAACAGCTGGAGCTTGTTAAGGTAATTACACAGGGGAAAGGATAATGTACTGGGAACTCCTCAGAAGAATCTGCTTTGTGGTGAGGGGAGAGAGATAAAAGCTCATTTAGGAACGACATGAACATGCTGCTTAGGTAGCTGTTTAACAGTAAATATCTCCACTGAGATTAAGAAAAGCAGTATCTTAATAAATTATAGTACTTCCTGGTATGGTTACTGTACTGGTAACTCCCCCAAAGAATCTGGATTGTGGTGAGGGAACAGAGAAAAAAGCTCATTTAGGACCTGCACTTACGAAGGGGGTAGGCAGCTGTATATCAGGGAGTAAACCTTCTGAGAATAAAAACAGCTGGAGCTTGTTAAGGTAATTACACAGGGGAAAAGGATAATGTACTGGGAACTCCTCAGAAGAATCTGATTTGTGGTGAGGGGAGAGAGATAAAAGCTCATTTAGGAACGACATGAACATGCTGCGTAGGTAGCTGTTTATCAGTAAATATCTCCACTGAGATTAAGAAAAGCAGTAGCTTAATAAATTAAGTACTTCTGGTTTGGTTACTGTACTGGTAACTCCCCAAAAGAATCTGGATTTTGGTGAGGGAACAGAGACAAAAGCTCATTTAGGAACTGCACTTACGAAGGGGGTAGGCAGATGTATATCAGGGAGTATACCTTCTGAGAATAAAAACAGCTGGAGCTTGTTAAGGTAATTACACAGTTGAAAGGATAATGTACTGGGAACTCCTCAGAAGAATCTGATTTGTGGTGAGGGGAGAGAGATAAAAGCTCATTTAGGAACGACTTGAACATGCTGCGTAGGTAGCTGTTTATCAGAAATTATCTCCACTGAGATTAAGAAAAGCAGTAGCTTAATAAATTAAGTACTTCCTGTTATGGTTACTGTACTGGTAACTCCCCAAAAGAATCTGGATTGTGGTGAGGGAACAGAGAAAAAAGCTCATTTAGGACCGGCACTTACGAAGGGGTTAGGCAGCTGTACATCAGGGAGTAAAACTTCTGAGAATAAAAACAGCTCTAGCTTGTTAAGGGTAATTACACAGGGGAAAGGATAATGTACTGGGAACTCCTCAGAAGAATCTCATTTGTGGTGAGGGGAGAGAGATAAAAGCTCATTTAGGAACGACATGAACATGCTGCGTACGTAGCTGTTTATCAGTAAATATCTCCACTGAGATTAAGAAAAGCAGTAGTTTAATAAATTAAGTACTTCCTGGTATGGTTACTGTACTGGTAACCTCCCCAAAAGAATCTGGACTGTGGTGAGGGAACAGAGAAAAAAGCTCATTTAGGACCTGCACTTACGAAGGGGTTAGGCAGCTGTATATCAGGGAGTAAACCTTCTGAGAATAAAAAAAGCTCTAGCTTGTTAAGGTAATTACACAGGGGAAAGGATAATGTACTGGGAACTCCTCAGAAGAATCTGATTTGTGGTGAGTGGAGAGAGATAAAAGCTCATTAAGAACGACATGAACATGCTGCGTACGTAGCTGTTTATCAGTAAATATCTCCATTGAGATTAAGAAAAGCAGTAGCTTAATAAATTAAGTACTTCCTGGTATGGTTACTGTACTGGTAACTCCCCAAAAGAATCTGGATTGTGGTGAGGGAACAGAGAAAAAAGCTCATTTAGGACCTGCACTTACTAAGGGGGTAGGCAGCTGTAAATCAGGGAGTAAACCCTTCTGAGAATAAAAACAGCTGGAGCTTGTTAAGGTAATTACACAGGGGAAAGGATAATGTACTGGGAACTCCTGAGAAGAATCTGATTTGTGGTGAGGGGAGAGAGATAAAAGCTCATTTAGGAACGACATGAACATGCTGGGTACGTAGCTGTTTATCAGTAAATATTTCCACTGAGATTAAGAAAAGCAGTAGCTGAATAAATTAAGTACTTCCTGGTATGGTTACTGTACTGGTAACTCCCCAAAAGAATCTGGATTGTGGTGAGGGAACAGAGAAAAAAGCTCATTTAGGACCTGCACTTACGAAGGTGGTAGGCAGTTGTATATCAGGGAGTAAACCTTCTGAGAATAAAAACAGCTGGAGCTTCTTAAGGTAATTACATAGGGGAAAGGATAATGTACTGGGAACTCCTCTAAAGAATCTGATTTGTGGTGAGGGGGAGAGAGATAAAAGCTCATTTAGGAACGACATGAACATGCTGCGTAGGTAGCTGTTTATCAGTAAATATCTCCACTGAGATTAAGAAAAGCAGTAGCTTAATAAATTAAGTACTTCCTGTTATGGTTACTGTACTGGTAACTCCCCAAAAGAATCTGGATTGTGGTGAGGAACAGAGAAAAATGCTCATTTAGGACCTGCACTTACGAAGGGGGTAGGCAGCTGTATATCAGGGAGTAAACCTTCTGAGAATAAAAACAGCTGGAGCTTGTTAAGGTAATTACACAGGGGAAAGGATAATGTACTGGGAACTCCTCAGAAGAATCTGATTTGTGGTGAGGGAGAGAGATAAAAGCTCATTTAGGAACGACATGAACATGCTGCGTACGTAGCTGTTTATCAGTCAATATCCCCACTGTGATTAAGAAAAGCAGTAGCTTAATAAATTAAGTACTTCCTGGTATGGTTACTGTCCTGGTAACTCCCCGAAAGAATCTGGATTGTGGTGAGGAAACAGAGAAAGCTAATTTAGGACCTGCACTTACGAAGGGTTAGGCAGCTGTATATCAGGGAGTAAACCCTCTGAGAATAAAAACAGCTGGAGCTTGTTAAGGTAATTACACAGGGGAAAGGATAATGTACTGGGAACTCCTCAGAAGAATCTGCTTTGTGGTGCGGGGAGAGAGATAAAAGCTCATTTAGGAACGACATGAACATGCTGCTTAGGTAGCTGTTTAACAGTAAATATCTCCACTGAGATTAAGAAAAGCAGTACCTTAATAAATTATAGTACTTCCTGGTATGGTTACTGTACTGGTAACTCCCCCAAAGAATCTGGATTGTGGTGAGGGAACAGAGAAAAAAGCTCATTTAGGACCTGCACTTACGAAGGGGGTAGGCAGCTGTATATCAGGGAGTAAACCTTCTGAGAATAAAAACAGCTGGAGCTTGTTAAGGTAATTACACAGGGGAAAGGATAATGTACTGGGAACTCCTCAGAAGAATCTGATTTGTGGTGAGGGGAGAGAGATAAAAGCTCATTTAGGAACGACATGAACATGCTGCGTAGGTAGCTGTTTATCAGTAAATATCTCCACTGAGATTAAGAAAAGCAGTAGCTTAATAAATTAAGTACTTCCTGGTTTGGGTTACTGTACTGGTAACTCCCCAAAAGAATCTGGATTTTGGTGAGGGAACAGAGACAAAAGCTCATTTAGGAACTGCACTTACGAAGGGGGTAGGCAGATGTATATCAGGGAGTATACCTTCTGAGAATAAAAACAGCTGGAGCTTGTTAAGGTAATTACACAGTTGAAAGGATAATGTACTGGAACTCCTCAGAAGAATCTGATTTGTGGTGAGGGGAGAGAGATAAAAGCTCATTTAGGAACGACTTGAACATGCTGCGTAGGTAGCTGTTTATCAGAAATTATCTCCACTGAGATTAAGAAAAGCAGTAGCTTAATAAATTAAGTACTTCCTGGTATGGTTACTGTACTGGTAACTCCCCAAAATAATCTGGATTGTGGTGAGGGAACAGCTAAAAAAAGCTCATTTAGGACCTGTACTTACGAAGGGGGTAGGCAGCTGTATATCAGGGAGTAAACCTTCTGAGAATAAAAACAGCTGGAGCTTGTTAAGGTAATTACACAGGGGAAAGGATAATGTACTGGGAACTCCTCAGAAGAATCTGATTGTGGTGAGGGGAGAGAGATAAAAGCTCATTTAGGAACGACATGAACATGCTGCGTACGTAGCTGTTTATCAGTCAATATCTCCACTGAGATTAAGAAAAGCAGTATCTTAATAAATTAAGTACTTCCTGGTATGGTTACTGTACTGGTAACTCCACAAAAGAATCTGGATTGTGGTGAGGGAACAGAGAAAAAAGCTCATTTAGGACCTGAACTTACGAAGGGGTTAGGCAGCTGTATATCAGGGAGTAAACCTTCTGAGAATAAAAACAGCTGTAGCTTGTTAAGGTAATTACACAGGGGAAAGGATAATGTACTGGGAACTCCTCAGAAGAATGTGATTTGTGGTGAGGGGAGAGAGATAAAAGCTCATTTAGGAACGACATGAACATGCTGCGTAGGTAGCTGTTTATCAGTAAATATCTCCACTGAGATTAAGAAAAGCAGTAGCTTAATAAATTAAGTACTTCCTGTTATGGTTACTGTACTGGTAACTCCCCAAAAGAATCTGGATTGTGGTGAGGGAACAGAGAAAAAAGCTCATTTAGGACCGGCACTTACGAAGGGGTTAGGCAGCTGTACATCAGGGAGTAAAACTTCTGAGAATAAAAACAGCTCTAGCTTGTTAAGGTAATTACACAGGGGAAAGGATAATGTACTGGGAACTCCTCAGAAGAATCTCATTTGTGGTGAGGGGAGAGAGATAAAAGCTCATTAAGGAACGATATGAACATGCTGCGTACGTAGCTGTTTATCAGTAAATATCTCCACTGAGATTAAGAAAAGCAGTAGTTTAATAAATTAAGTACTTCCTGGTATGGTTACTGTACTGGTAACTCCCCAAAAGAATCTGGATTGTGGTGAGGGAACAGAGAAAAAAGCTCATTTAGGACCTGCACTTACGAAGGGGTTAGGCAGCTGTATATCAGGGAGTAAACCTTCTGAGAATAAAAAAAGCTCTAGCTTGTTAAGGTAATTACACAGGGGAAAGGATAATGTACTGGGAACTCCTCAGAAGAATCTGATTTGTGGTGAGTGGAGAGAGATAAAAGCTCATTAAGAACGACATGAACATGCTGCGTACATAGCTGTTTATCAGTAAATATCTCCATTGAGATTAAGAAAAGCAGTAGCTTAATAAATTAAGTACTTCCTGGTATGGTTACTGTACTGGTAACTCCCCAAAAGAATCTGGATTGTGGTGAGGGAACAGAGAAAAAAGCTCATTTAGGACCTGCACTTACTAAGGGGGTAGGCAGCTGTAAATCAGGGAGTAAACCTTCTGAGAATAAAAACAGCTGGAGCTTGTTAAGGTAATTACACAGGGGAAAGGATAATGTACTGGGAACTCCTCAGAAGAATCTGATTTGTGGTGAGGGGAGAGAGATAAAAGCTCATTTAGGAACGACATGAACATGCTGGGTAAGTAGCTGTTTATCAGTAAATATTTCCAATGAGATTAAGAAAAGCAGTAGCTGAATAAATTAAGTACTTCCTGGTATGGTTACTGTACTGGTAACTCCCCAAAAGAATCTGGATTGTGGTGAGGGAACAGAGAAAAAAGCTCATTTAGGACCTGCACTTAATAAGGTGGTAGGCAGTTGTATATCAGGGAGTAAACCTTCTGAGAATAAAAACAGCTGGAGCTTCTTAAGGTAATTACATAGGGGAAAGGATAATGTACTGGGAACTCCTCTAAAGAATCTGATTTGTGGTGAGGGGAGAGAGATAAAAGCTCATTTAGGAACGACATGAACATGCTGCGTATGTAGCTGTTTATCAGTAAATATCTCCACTGAGATTAAGAAAAGAAGTAGCTTAATAAATTAAGTACTTCCTGTTATGGTTACTGTACTGGTAACTCCCCAAAATAATCTGGATTGTGGTGAGGGAACAGAGAAAAAAGCTCATTTAGGACCTGCACTTACGAAGGGGGTAGGCAGCTGTATATCAGGGAGTAACCCTTCTGAGAATAAAAACAGCTGGAGCTTGTTAAGGTAATTACACAGGGGAAAGGATAATGTAGTGGGAACTCCTCAGAAGAATCTGATTTGTGGTGAGGGGAGAGAGATAAAAGCTCATTTAGGAACGACATGAACATGCTGCGTAGGTAGCTGTTTATCAGTAAGTATCTCCACAGAGATTAAGAAAAGCAGTAGCTTAATAAGTTAAGTACTTGCTGGTATGGATACTGTACTGGTAACTCCCAAAAAGAATCTGGATTGTGGTGAGGGAACAGAGAAATAAGCTCATTTAGGACCTGCACTTACGAAGGGGGTAGGCAGCTGTATATCAGAGAGTAAACCTTCTGAGAATAAAAACAGCTGGAGCTTGTTAAGGTAATTACACAGGGGAAAGGATAAAGTACTGGGAACTCATCAGAAGAATCTGATTTATGGTGAGGGGAGAGAGATAAAAGCTCATTTAGGATCGATATGACCATGCTGCATACGTAGCTGTTTAACAGTAAATATCTCCACTGAGATTAAGAAAAGCAGTAGCTTAATAAATTAAGTACTTCCTGGTATGGTTACTGTACTGGTAACTCCCCAAAAGAATCTGGATTGTGGTGAGGGAACGGAGTAAAAAGCTCATTTAGGACCTGCACTCACGAAGGGGGTAGGCAGCTGTATATCAGGGAGTAAACATTCTGAGAATTAAAACAGCTGGAGCTTGTTAAGGTAATTACACAGGGGAAAGGATAATGTACTGGGAACTCCTCAGAAGAATCTGATTTGTGGTGAGGAGAGAGATAAAAGCTAATTTAGGAACGACATGAACATGCTGCGTAGGTAGCTGTTTATCAGTAAATATCTCCACTGAGATTAAGAAAAGCAGTAGCTTATTAAATTAAGTACTTCCTGGTATGGTTACTCTACTGGTAACTCCCCAAAAGAATCTGGATTTTGGTGAGGTAACAGAGAAAAAAGCTCATTTAGGACCTGCACTTACGAAGGGCGTAGGCAGCTGTATATCAGGGAGTAATCCTTCTGAGAATAAAAACAGCTTGAGCTTGTTATGGTATTTACACAGGGGAAAGGATAATGTACTGGGAACTCCTCAGATGAATCTGATTTGTGGTGAGGGGACAGAGATAAAAGCTCATTTAGGAACGACATGAACATGCTGCGTAGGTAGCTGTTTATCAGTAAATATCTCCACTGAGATTAAGAAAAGCAGTAGCTTAATAAATTAAGTACTTCCTGGTATGGTTACTGTAATGGTAACTCCCCAAAAGAATCTGGATTGTGGTGAGGGGAGAGAGATAAAAGCTCATTTATTAACGACATGAACATGCTGTATACATAGCTGTTTATCAGTAAATATCTCCACTGAGATTAAGAAAAGCAGTAGCTTAATAAATTAAGTACTTCCTGGTATGGATACTGTACTGGTAACTCCCCAATAGAATCTGGATTGTGGTGAGGGGAGAGAGATAAAAGCTCATTTAGGAACGACATGAACATGCTGCGTAGGTAGCTGTTCATCAGTAAATATGTCCACTGAGATTAAGAAAAGCAGTAGCTTAATAAATTAAGTACTTCCTGGTATGGTTACTGTACTGGTAACTCCCCAAAAGAATCTGGATTGTGGTGAGGGGACAGAGAAAAAAAGCTCATTTAGGACCTGCACTTACGAAGGGGGTAGGCAGCTGTATATCAGGGAGTAAACCTTCTGAGAATAAAAACAGCTGGAGCTTGTTAAGGTAATTACACAGGGGAAAGGATAATGTACTGGGAACTCCTCAGAAGAATCTGACTTGTGGTGAGGGGAGAGAGAAAAAAAGCTCATTAGGAACGACATGAACATGCTGCATACGTACCTGTTTATCAGTAAATACCTCCACTGAGATTAAGAAAAGCAGGAGCGTAATAAATTAAGTACTTCCTTGTATGGATACAGTACTGGTAACTCCCCAAAAGAATCTGGATTGTGGTGAGAGAACAGAGAAAAAAGCTCATTTAGGACCTGCACTTACGAAGGGGATAGGCAGCTGTATATCAGGGAGTAAACCTTCTGAGAATAAAAACAGCTGGAGCTTGTTAAGGTAATTATACAGGGGAAAGGATAATGTACTGGGAACTCCACAGAAGAATCTGATTTGTCGTGAGGGGAGAGAGATAAAAGCTCATTTAGGAACGAAATGAACATGCTGCGTAGGTAGCTGTTTATCAGTAAATATCTCCACTGAGATTAAGAAAAGCAGTAGCTTAATAAATTAAGTACTTCCTGGTATGGTTACTGTACTGGTAACTCCCCAAAAGAATCTGGATTGTGGTGAGGGAACAGAGAAAAAAGCTCATTTAGGACCTGCACGTACGAAGGGGGTAGGCAGCTGTATATCAGGGAGTAAACCTTCTGAGAATAAAAACAGCTGGAGCTTGTTAAGGTAATTACACAGGGGAAAGGATAATGTACTGGGAACTCCTCAGAAGAATCTGATTTGTGGTGAGGGGAGAGAGATAAAAGCTCATTTAGGAACGACATGAACATGCTGCGTAGTAGCTGTTTATCAGTAAATATCTCCACTGAGATTAAGAAAAGCAGTAGCTTAATAAATTAAGTACTTCCTGGTATGGATACTGAACTGGTAACTCCCCAAAAGAATCTGATTTGTGGTGAGGGGAGGGAGATAAAAGCCCATTTAGGAACGACATGAACATGCTGCATAGGTAGCTGTTTATCAGCAAATATCTCCACTGAGATTAAGAAAAGCAGTAGCTTAATAATTAAGTACTTCCTGGTATGGTTAGTGTAGTGGTAACTCCTCAAAACAATCTGGATTGTGGTGAGTGAACAGAGAAAAAAGCTCATTTAGGACCTGCACTTACGAAGGGGGTAGGCAGCTGTATATCAGGAGTAAACCTTCTGAGAATAAAAACATCTGGGGTTTGTTAAGGTAATTACACAGGGAAAAGGATAATGTACTGGGAACTCCTCAGAAGAATCTGATTTGTGGTGAGTGGAGAGAGATAAAAGCTCATTTAGGAACGACATGAACATGTGGCGTAGGTAGCTGTTTATCAGTAAATATCTCCACTGAGATTAAGAAAAGCAGTAGCTTAATAAATTAAGTACTTCCTGGTATGGTTACTGTACTGGTAACTCCCCAAAAGAATCTGGATTGTGGTGAGGGAACAGAGAATAAAGCTCATTTAGGACCTGCACTTACGAAGGGGGTAGGCAGCTGTATATCAGGGAGTAAACCTTATGAGAATAAAAACAGCTGGATCTTGTTAAGGTAATTACACAGGGGAAAGGATAATGTACTGGGAACTCCTCAGAAGAATCTGATTTGTGGTGAGGGGAGAGAGATAAAAGCTCATTTAGGAACGACATGAAAATGCTGCATAGGTAGCTGTTTATCAGCAAATATCTGCACTGAGATTAAGAAAAGCATGAGCTTAATAAATTAAGTACTTCCTGGTATGGTTAGTGTAGTGGTAACTCCTCAAAAGAATCTGGATTATGGTGAGGGAACAGAGAAAAAAGCTCATTTAGGACCTACACTTGCGAAGGGGGTAGGCAGCTGTATATCAGGGAGTAAACCTTCTGAGAATAAAAACAGCTGTAGCTTGTTAAGGTAATTACACAGGGGAAAGGATAATGTACTGGGAACTCCTCAGAAGAATGTGATTTGTGGTGAGGGGAGAGAGATAAAAGCTCATTTAGGAACGACTTGAACATGCTGCGTAGGTAGCTGTTTATCAGAAATTATCTCCACTGAGATTAAGAAAAGCAGTAGCTTAATAAATTAAGTACTTCCTGGTATGGTTACTGTACTGGTAACTCCCCAAAATAATCTGGATTGTGGTGAGGGAACAGCTAAAAAAGCTCATTTAGGACCTGTACTTACGAAGGGGGTAGGCAGCTGTATATCAGGGAGTAAACCTTCTGAGAATAAAAACAGCTGGAGCTTGTTAAGGTAATTACACAGGGGAAAGGATAATGTACTGGGAACTCCTCAGAAGAATCTGATTTGTGGTGAGGGGAGAGAGATAAAAGCTCATTTAGGAACGACATGAACATGCTGCGTACGTAGCTGTTTATCAGTCAATATCTCCACTGAGATTAAGAAAAGCAGTATCTTAATAAATTAAGTACTTCCTGGTATGGTTACTGTACTGGTAACTCCACAAAAGAATCTGGATTGTGGTGAGGGAACAGAGAAAAAAGCTCATTTAGGACCTGAACTTACGAAGGGGTTAGGCAGCTGTATATCAGGGAGTAAACCTTCTGAGAATAAAAACAGCTGTAGCTTGTTAAGGTAATTACACAGGGGAAAGGATAATGTACTGGGAACTCCTCAGAAGAATGTGATTTGTGGTGAGGGGAGAGAGATAAAAGCTCATTTAGGAACGACATGAACATGCTGCGTAGGTAGCTGTTTATCAGTAAATATCTCCACTGAGATTAAGAAAAGCAGTAGCTTAATAAATTAAGTACTTCCTGTTATGGTTACTGTACTGGTAACTCCCCAAAAGAATCTGGATTGTGGTGAGGGGACAGAGAAAAAAGCTCATTTAGGACCGGCACTTACGAAGGGGTTAGGCAGCTGTACATCAGGGAGTAAAACTTCTGAGAATAAAAACAGCTCTAGCTTGTTAAGGTAATTACACAGGGGAAAGGATAATGTACTGGGAACTCCTCAGAAGAATCTCATTTGTGGTGAGGGGAGAGAGATAAAAGCTCATTAAGGAACGATATGAACATGCTGCGTACGTAGCTGTTTATCAGTAAATATCTCCACTGAGATTAAGAAAAGCAGTAGTTTAATAAATTAAGTACTTCCTGGTATGGTTACTGTACTGGTAACTCCCCAAAAGAATCTGGATTGTGGTGAGGGAACAGAGAAAAAAGCTCATTTAGGACCTGCACTTACGAAGGGGTTAGGCAGCTGTATATCAGGGAGTAAACCTTCTGAGAATAAAAAAAGCTCTAGCTTGTTAAGGTAATTACACAGGGGAAAGGATAATGTACTGGGAACTCCTCAGAAGAATCTGATTTGTGGTGAGTGGAGAGAGATAAAAGCTCATTAAGAACGACATGAACATGCTGCGTACATAGCTGTTTATCAGTAAATATCTCCATTGAGATTAAGAAAAGCAGTAGCTTAATAAATTAAGTACTTCCTGGTATGGTTACTGTACTGGTAACTCCCCAAAAGAATCTGGATTGTGGTGAGGGAACAGAGAAAAAAGCTCATTTAGGACCTGCACTTACTAAGGGGGTAGGCAGCTGTAAATCAGGGAGTAAACCTTCTGAGAATAAAAACAGCTGGAGCTTGTTAAGGTAATTACACAGGGGAAAGGATAATGTACTGGGAACTCCTCAGAAGAATCTGATTTGTGGTGAGGGGAGAGAGATAAAAGCTCATTTAGGAACGACATGAACATGCTGGGTAAGTAGCTGTTTATCAGTAAATATTTCCAATGAGATTAAGAAAAGCAGTAGCTGAATAAATTAAGTACTTCCTGGTATGGTTACTGTACTGGTAACTCCCCAAAAGAATCTGGATTGTGGTGAGGGAACAGAGAAAAAAGCTCATTTAGGACCTGCACTTAAGAAGGTGGTAGGCAGTTGTATATCAGGGAGTAAACCTTCTGAGAATAAAAACAGCTGGAGCTTCTTAAGGTAATTACATAGGGGAAAGGATAATGTACTGGGAACTCCTCTAAAGAATCTGATTTGTGGTGAGGGGAGAGAGATAAAAGCTCATTTAGGAACGACATGAACATGCTGCGTATGTAGCTGTTTATCAGTAAATATCTCCACTGAGATTAAGAAAAGAAGTAGCTTAATAAATTAAGTACTTCCTGTTATGGTTACTGTACTGGTAACTCCCCAAAATAATCTGGATTGTGGTGAGGGAACAGAGAAAAAAGCTCATTTAGGACCTGCACTTACGAAGGGGGTAGGCAGCTGTATATCAGGGAGTAACCCTTCTGAGAATAAAAACAGCTGGAGCTTGTTAAGGTAATTACACAGGGGAAAGGATAATGTAGTGGGAACTCCTCAGAAGAATCTGATTTGTGGTGAGGGGAGAGAGATAAAAGCTCATTTAGGAACGACATGAACATGCTGCGTAGGTAGCTGTTTATCAGTAAGTATCTCCACAGAGATTAAGAAAAGCAGTAGCTTAATAAGTTAAGTACTTGCTGGTATGGATACTGTACTGGTAACTCCCAAAAAGAATCTGGATTGTGGTGAGGGAACAGAGAAATAAGCTCATTTAGGACCTGCACTTACGAAGGGGGTAGGCAGCTGTATATCAGAGAGTAAACCTTCTGAGAATAAAAACAGCTGGAGCTTGTTAAGGTAATTACACAGGGGAAAGGATAAAGTACTGGGAACTCATCAGAAGAATCTGATTTATGGTGAGGGGAGAGAGATAAAAGCTCATTTAGGATCGATATGACCATGCTGCATACGTAGCTGTTTAACAGTAAATATCTCCACTGAGATTAAGAAAAGCAGTAGCTTAATAAATTAAGTACTTCCTGGTATGGTTACTGTACTGGTAACTCCCCAAAAGAATCTGGATTGTGGTGAGGGAACGGAGTAAAAAGCTCATTTAGGACCTGCACTCACGAAGGGGGTAGGCAGCTGTATATCAGGGAGTAAACATTCTGAGAATTAAAACAGCTGGAGCTTGTTAAGGTAATTACACAGGGGAAAGGATAATGTACTGGGAACTCCTCAGAAGAATCTGATTTGTGGTGAGGAGAGAGATAAAAGCTAATTTAGGAACGACATGAACATGCTGCGTAGGTAGCTGTTTATCAGTAAATATCTCCACTGAGATTAAGAAAAGCAGTAGCTTATTAAATTAAGTACTTCCTGGTATGGTTACTCTACTGGTAACTCCCCAAAAGAATCTGGATTTTGGTGAGGTAACAGAGAAAAAAGCTCATTTAGGACCTGCACTTACGAAGGGCGTAGGCAGCTGTATATCAGGGAGTAATCCTTCTGAGAATAAAAACAGCTTGAGCTTGTTATGGTATTTACACAGGGGAAAGGATAATGTACTGGGAACTCCTCAGATGAATCTGATTTGTGGTGAGGGGACAGAGATAAAAGCTCATTTAGGAACGACATGAACATGCTGCGTAGGTAGCTGTTTATCAGTAAATATCTCCACTGAGATTAAGAAAAGCAGTAGCTTAATAAATTAAGTACTTCCTGGTATGGTTACTGTAATGGTAACTCCCCAAAAGAATCTGGATTGTGGTGAGGGGAGAGAGATAAAAGCTCATTTATTAACGACATGAACATGCTGTATACATAGCTGTTTATCAGTAAATATCTCCACTGAGATTAAGAAAAGCAGTAGCTTAATAAATTAAGTACTTCCTGGTATGGATACTGTACTGGTAACTCCCCAATAGAATCTGGATTGTGGTGAGGGGAGAGAGATAAAAGCTCATTTAGGAACGACATGAACATGCTGCGTAGGTAGCTGTTCATCAGTAAATATGTCCACTGAGATTAAGAAAAGCAGTAGCTTAATAAATTAAGTACTTCCTGGTATGGTTACTGTACTGGTAACTCCCCAAAAGAATCTGGATTGTGGTGAGGGGACAGAGAAAAAAAGCTCATTTAGGACCTGCACTTACGAAGGGGGTAGGCAGCTGTATATCAGGGAGTAAACCTTCTGAGAATAAAAACAGCTGGAGCTTGTTAAGGTAATTACACAGGGGAAAGGATAATGTACTGGGAACTCCTCAGAAGAATCTGACTTGTGGTGAGGGGAGAGAGAAAAAAGCTCATTTAGGAACGACATGAACATGCTGCATACGTACCTGTTTATCAGTAAATACCTCCACTGAGATTAAGAAAAGCAGGAGCGTAATAAATTAAGTACTTCCTTGTATGGATACAGTACTGGTAACTCCCCAAAAGAATCTGGATTGTGGTGAGAGAACAGAGAAAAAAGCTCATTTAGGACCTGCACTTACGAAGGGGATAGGCAGCTGTATATCAGGGAGTAAACCTTCTGAGAATAAAAACAGCTGGAGCTTGTTAAGGTAATTATACAGGGGAAAGGATAATGTACTGGGAACTCCACAGAAGAATCTGATTTGTCGTGAGGGGAGAGAGATAAAAGCTCATTTAGGAACGAAATGAACATGCTGCGTAGGTAGCTGTTTATCAGTAAATATCTCCACTGAGATTAAGAAAAGCAGTAGCTTAATAAATTTAGTACTTCCTGGTATGGTTACTGTACTGGTAACTCCCCAAAAGAATCTGGATTGTGGTGAGGGAACAGAGAAAAAAGCTCATTTAGGACCTGCACGTACGAAGGGGGTAGGCAGCTGTATATCAGGGAGTAAACCTTCTGAGAATAAAAACAGCTGGAGCTTGTTAAGGTAATTACACAGGGGAAAGGATAATGTACTGGGAACTCCTCAGAAGAATCTGATTTGTGGTGAGGGGAGAGAGATAAAAGCTCATTTAGGAACGACATGAACATGCTGCGTAGTAGCTGTTTATCAGTAAATATCTCCACTGAGATTAAGAAAAGCAGTAGCTTAATAAATTAAGTACTTCCTGGTATGGATACTGAACTGGTAACTCCCCAAAAGAATCTGATTTGTGGTGAGGGGAGGGAGATAAAAGCCCATTTAGGAACGACATGAACATGCTGCATAGGTAGCTGTTTATCAGCAAATATCTCCACTGAGATTAAGAAAAGCAGTAGCTTAATAAATTAAGTACTTCCTGGTATGGTTAGTGTAGTGGTAACTCCTCAAAACAATCTGGATTGTGGTGAGTGAACAGAGAAAAAAGCTCATTTAGGACCTGCACTTACGAAGGGGGTAGGCAGCTGTATATCAGGGAGTAAACCTTCTGAGAATAAAAACATCTGGGGTTTGTTAAGGTAATTACACAGGGAAAAGGATAATGTACTGGGAACTCCTCAGAAGAATCTGATTTGTGGTGAGTGGAGAGAGATAAAAGCTCATTTAGGAACGACATGAACATGTGGCGTAGGTAGCTGTTTATCAGTAAATATCTCCACTGAGATTAAGAAAAGCAGTAGCTTAATAAATTAAGTACTTCCTGGTATGGTTACTGTACTGGTAACTCCCCAAAAGAATCTGGATTGTGGTGAGGGAACAGAGAATAAAGCTCATTTAGGACCTGCACTTACGAAGGGGGTAGGCAGCTGTATATCAGGGAGTAAACCTTATGAGAATAAAAACAGCTGGATCTTGTTAAGGTAATTACACAGGGGAAAGGATAATGTACTGGGAACTCCTCAGAAGAATCTGATTTGTGGTGAGGGGAGAGAGATAAAAGCTCATTTAGGAACGACATGAAAATGCTGCATAGGTAGCTGTTTATCAGCAAATATCTGCACTGAGATTAAGAAAAGCATGAGCTTAATAAATTAAGTACTTCCTGGTATGGTTAGTGTAGTGGTAACTCCTCAAAAGAATCTGGATTATGGTGAGGGAACAGAGAAAAAAGCTCATTTAGGACCTACACTTGCGAAGGGGGTAGGCAGCTGTATATCAGGGAGTAAACCTTCTGAGAATAAAAACATCTGGAGCTTGTTAAGGTAATTACACAGGGGAAAGGATAATGTACTGGGAACTCCTCAGAAGAATCTGATTTGTGGTGACGGGAGAGAGATAAAAGCTCATTTAGGAACGACATGAACATGCTGCGTAGGTAGCTGTTTATCAGTAAATATCTCCACTGAGATTAAGAAAAGCAGTAGCTTAATAAATTAAGTACTTCCTGGTATGTTTACTGTACTGGTAACTCCCCAAAAGAATCTGGATTGTGGTGAGGGAACAGAGAAAAAAGCTCATTTAGGACCTGCACTTACGAAGGGGGTAGGCAGCTGTATATCAGGGAGTAAACCTTCTGAGAATAAAAACAGCTGGAGCTTGTTAAGGTAATTACACAGGGGAAAGGATAATGTACTGGGAACTCCTCAGAAGAATCTGATTTGTGGTGAGGGGAGAGAGATAAAAGCTCATTTAGGAACGACATGAAAATGCTGCATAGGTAGCTGTTTATCAGTACATATCTCCACTGAGATTAAGAAAAGCAGTAGCTTAATAATTTAAGTACTTCCTGGTATGGTTCCTATACTGGTAACTCCCCAAAAGAATCTGGATTGTGGTGAGGGAACAGAGAAAAAAAGCTCATTTAGGACCTGCACTTACGAAGCGGGTAGGCAGCTGTATATCAGGGAGTAACCCTTCTGAGAATAAAAACATCTGGAGCTTGTTAAGGTAATTACACAGGGGAAAGGATAATGTACTGGGAACTCCTCAGAAGAATCTGATTTGTGGTGAGGGGAGAGAGATAAAAGCTCATTTAGGAACGACATGAACATGCTGCATAGGTAGCTGTTCATCAGTAAATATCTCCACTGAGATTAAGAAAAGCAGTAGCTTAATAAATTAAGTACTTCCTGGTATGGTTACTCTACTGGTAACTCCCCAAAAGAATCTGGATTGTGGTGAGGGAACAGAGAAAAAAGCTCATTTAGGACCTGCACTTACGAAGGGGGTAGGCAGCTGTATATCAGGGAGTAAACCTTCTGAGAATAAAAACAGCTGGAGCTTGTTAAGGTAATTACACAGGGCAAAGGATAATGTACTGGGAACTCCTCAGAAGAATCTGATTTGTGGTGAGGGGAAAGAGATAAAAGCTCATTTAGGAACGACATGAACATGCTGCGTAGGTAGCTGTTTATCAGTAAATATCTCCACTGAGTTTAAGAAAAGCAGTAGCTTAATAAATTAAGTACTTCCTGGTATGGTTACTGTACTGCCAACTCCCCAAAAGAATCTGGATTGTGGTGAGGGAACAGAGAAAAAAGCTCATTTAGGACCTGCATTTACGGAGGGGTTAGGCAGCTGTATATCAGGGAGTAAACCTTCTGAGAATAAAAACAGCTGGAGCTTGTTAAGGTAATTACACAGGGCAAAGGATAATGTACTGGGAACTCCTCAGAAGAATCTGATTTGTGGTGAGGGGAGAGAGATAAAAACTCATTTAGGAACGACATGAACATGCTGCGTAGGTAGCTGTTTATCAGTAAATATCTCCACTGAGATTAAGAAAAGCAGTAGCTTAATAAATTAAGTACTTCCTGGTATGGTTACTGAACTGGTAACTCCCCAAAAGAATCTGGATTGTGGTGAGGGAACAGAGAAAAAAGCTCATTTAGGACCTGCACTTACGAAGGGGGTAGGCAGCTGTATATCAGGGAGTAAACCTTCTGAGAATAAAAACAGCTGGAGCTTGTTAAGATAATTACACAGGGGAAAGGATAATGTACTGGGAACTCCTCAGATGAATCTGATTTGTGGTGAGTGGGGAGAGATAAAAGCTCATTTAGGAACAACATGAACATGCTGTGTACGTAGCTGTTTATCAGTTAATATCTCCACTGAGATTAAGAAAAGCAGTAGCTTAATAAATTAAGTACTTCCTGGTATGGTTACTGTACTGGTAACTCCCCAAAAGAATCTGGATTGTGGTGAGGGAACAGAGAAAAAAGCTCATTTAAGACCTGCACTTACGAAGGGTTAGGCAGCTGTATATTAGGGAGTTAACCTTCTGAGAATAAAAACAGCTGGAGCTTGTTAAGGTAATTACACAGTGGAAAGGATAATGTACTGGGAACTCCTCAGAAGAATCTGATTTGTGGTGAGGGGAGAGAGATAAAAGCTCATTTAGGAACGACATGAACATGCTGCGTAGGTAGCTGTTCATCAGTATATATCTACACTGAGATTAAGAAAAGCAGTAGCTTAATAAATTAAGTACTTCCTGGTATGGTTACTGTACTGGTAACTCCCCAAAATAATCTGGATTGTGGTGAGTGAACAGAGAAATAAGCTCATTTAGGACCTGCACTTACGAAGTGGGTAGGCAGCTGTATATCAGGGAGTAAACCTTCTGAGAATAAAAACAGCTGGAGCTTGTTAAGGTAATTACACAGGGGAAAGGATAATGTACTGGGAACTCCTCAGTAGAATCTGATTTGTGGTGAGGGGAGAGAGATAAAAGCTCATTTAGGAACGACATGAACATGGTGCGTAGGTAGCTGTTTATCAGTAAATATCTCCACTGAGATTAAGAAAAGCAGTAGCTTAATAAATTAAGTACTTCCTGGTATGGTTACTGTACTGGTAACTCCCCAAAAGAATCTGGATTGTGGTTTGGGAACAGAGAAAAAAGCTCATTTAGGACCTGCACTTACGAAGGGGGTAGGCAGCTGTATATCAGGGAGTAAACCATCTGAGAATAAAAACAGCTGGAGGTTGTTAAGGTAATTACACAGGGGAAAGGATAATGTACTGGGATCTCCTCAGAAGAATCTGATTTGTGGTGACGGGAGAGAGATAAAAGCTCATTTAGAAACGAAAGGAACATGCTGCGTAGGTAGCTGTTTATCAGTAAATATCTCCACTGAGATTAAGAAAAGCAGTAGCTTAATAAATTAAGTACTTCCTGGTATGGTCATTGTACTGGTAACTCCCCAAAAAAATCTGGATTGTGGTGAGGGAACAGAGAAAAAAGCTCATTTAGGACCTGCACTTAAGATGGGGGTAGGCAGCTCTATATCAGGGAGTAAACCTTCTGAGAATAAAAACAGCTGGAGCTTGTTAAGGTAATTACACAGGGGAAAGGATAATGTACTAGGAAATCCTCAGAAGAATCTGATTTGTGGTGAGGGGAGAGAGATAAAAACTCATTTAGGAACGACATGAACATGCTGCGTAGGTAGCTGTTTATCAGTAAATATCTCCACTGAGATTAAGAAAAGCAGTAGCTTAATAAATTAAGTACTTCCTGGTATGGTTACTGTACTGGTAACTCCCCAAAAGAATCTGGATTGTGGTGAGGGAACAGAGAAAAAAGCTCATTTAGGACCTGCACTTACGAAGGGGGTAGGCAGCTGTATATCAGGGAGTAACCCTTCTGAGAATAAAAACAGCTGGAGCTTGTTAAGGTAATTACACAGGGGAAAGGATAATGTACTGGGAACTCCTCAGAAGAATCTGATTTGTGGTGAGGGGAGAGAGAAAAAAGCTCATTTAGGAACGACATGAACATGCTGCATAGGTAGCTGTTTATCAGTAAATATCTCCACAGAGATTAAGAAAAGAAGTAGCTTAATAAATTAAGTACTTGCTGGTATGGATACTGTACTGGTAACTCGCAAAAAGAATCTGGATTGTGGTGAGGGAACAGAGAAAAAAGCTCATTTAGGACCTGCACTTACGAAGGGGGTAGGCAGCTGTATATCAGAGAGTAAACCTTCTGAGAATAAAAACAGCTGGAGCTTGTTAAGGTAATTACACAGGGGAAAGGATAAAGTACTGGGAAATCATCAGAAGAATCTGATTTATGGTGAGGGGAGAGAGATAAAAGCTCATTTAGGAACGACATGAACATGCTGCATACGTAGCTGTTTAGCAGTAAATATCTCCACTGAGATTAAGAAAAGCAGTATCTTAATAAATTAAGTACTTCCTGGTATGGTTACTGTACTGGTAACTCCCCAAAAGAATCTGGATTGTGGTGAGGGAACAGAGAAAAAAGCTCATTTAGGACCTGCACTTACGAAGGGAGTAGGCAGCTGTATATCAGGGAGTAAACATTCTGAGAATAAAAACAGCTGGAGCTTGTTAAGGTAATTACACAGGGGAAAGGATAATGTACTGGGAACTCCTCTAAAGAATCTGATTTGTGGTGAGGGGAGAGAGATAAAAGCTCATTTAGGAACGACATGAACATGCTGCGTAGGTAGCGGTTTATCAGTAAATATCTCCACTGAGATTAAGAAAAGCAGTAGCTTAGTAAATTAAGTACTTCCTGGTATGGTTACCGTACTGGTAACTCCCCAAAAGAATCTGGATTGTGGTTTGGGAACAGAGAAAAAAGCTCATTTAGGACCTGCACTTACGAAGGGAGTAGGCAGCTATATATCAGGGAGTAAACATTCTGAGAATTAAAACAGCTGGAGGATGTTAAGGTAATTACACAGGGGAAAGGATAATGTACTGGGAACTCCTCAGAAGAATCTGATTTGTGGTGAGGGGAGAGAGATAAAAGCTCATTTAGTAACGACATGAACATGCTGCGTAGGTAGCTGTTTATCAGTAAATATCTAAACTGAGACTAAGAAAAGCAGTAGCTTAATAAATTAAGTACTTCCTGGTATGGTTACTGTACTGGTAACTCCCCAAAAGAATCTGGATTGTGGTTTGGGAACAGAGAAAAAAGCTCATTTAGGACCTGCACTTACGAAGGGGGTAGGCAGCTGTATATCAGGGAGTAAACCATCTGAGAATAAAAACAGCTGGAGGTTGTTAAGGTAATTACACAGGATAAAGGATAATGCACTGGGAACTCCTCAGAAGAATCTGATTTGTGGTGACGGGAGAGAGATAAAAGCTCATTTAGAAACGAAAGGAACATGCTGCGTAGGTAGCTGTTTATCAGTAAATATCTCCACTGAGATTAAGAAAAGCAGTAGCTTAATAAATTAAGTACTTCCTGGTATGGTTATTGTACTGGTAACTCCCCAAAAAAATCTGGATTGTGGTGAGGGAACAGAGAAAAAAGCTCATTTAGGACCTGCACTTACGATGGGGGTAGGCAGCTGTATATCAGGGAGTAAACTTTCTGAGAATAAAAACAGCTGGAGCTTGTTAAGGTAATTACACAGGGGAAAGGATAATGTACTGGGAAATCCTCAGAAGAATCTGATTTGTGGTGAGGGGAGAGAGATAAAAGCTCATTTAGGAACGACATGAACATGCTGCGTAGGTAGCTGTTTATCAGTAAATATCTCCACTGAGATTAAGAAAAGCAGTAGCTTAATAAATTAAGTACTTCCTGGTATGGTTACTGTACTGGTAACTCCCCAAAAGAATCTGGATTGTGGTGAGGGAACAGAGAAAAAAGCTCATTTAGGACCTGCACTTACGAAGGGGGTAGGCAGCTGTATATCAGGGAGTAACCCTTCTGAGAATAAAAACAGCTGGAGCTTGTTAAGGTAATTACACAGGGGAAAGGATAATGTACTGGGAACTCCTCAGAAGAATCTGATTTGTGGTGAGGGGAGAGAGATAAAAGCTCCTTTAGGAACGACATGAACATGCTGCATAGGTAGCTGTTTATCAGTAAATATCTCCACAGAGATTAAGAAAAGCAGTAGCTTAATAAATTAAGTACTTGCTGGTATGGATACTGTACTGGATACTCGCAAAAAGAATCTGGATTGTGGTTAGGGAACAGAGAAAAAAGCTCATTTAGGACCTGCACTTACGAAGGGGGTAGGCAGCTGTATATCAGGGAGTAAACCTTCTGAGAATAAAAACAGCTGGAGCTTGTTAAGGTAATTACACAGGGGAAAGGATAAAGTACTGGGAACTCATCAGAAGAATCTGATTTATGGTGAGGGGAGAGAGATAAAAGCTCATTTAGGAACGACATGAACATGCTGCATACGTAGCTGTTTAGCAGTAAATATCTCCACTGAGATTAAGAAAAGTAGTAGCTTAATAAATTAAGTACTTGCTGGTATGGATACTGTACTGGTAACTCGCAAAAAGAATCTGGATTGTGGTGAGGGAACAGAGAAAAAAGCTCATTTAGGACCTGCACTTACGAAGGGGGTAGGCAGCTGTATATCAGAGAGTAAACCTTCTGAGAATAAAAACAGCTGGAGCTTGTTAAGGTAATTACACAGGGGAAAGGATAAAGTACTGGGAAATCATCAGAAGAATCTGATTTATGGTGAGGGGAGAGAGATAAAAGCTCATTTACGAACGACATGAACATGCTGCATACGTAGCTGTTTAGCAGTAAATATCTCCACTGAGATTAAGAAAAGCAGTATCTTAATAAATTAAGTACTTCCTGGTATGGTTACTGTACTGGTAACTCCCCAAAAGAATCTGGATTGTGGTGAGGGAACAGAGAAAAAAGCTCATTTAGGACCTGCACTTACGAAGGGAGTAGGCAGCTGTATATCAGGGAGTAAACATTCTGAGAATAAAAACAGCTGGAGCTTGTTAAGGTAATTACACAGGGGAAAGGATAATGTACTGGGAACTCCTCTAAAGAATCTGATTTGTGGTGAGGGGAGAGAGATAAAAGCTCATTTAGGAACGACATGAACATGCTGCGTAGGTAGCGGTTTATCAGTAAATATCTCCACTGAGATTAAGAAAAGCAGTAGCTTAATAAATTAAGTACTTCCTGGTATGGTTACCGTACTGGTAACTCCCCAAAAGAATCTGGATTGTGGTTTGGGAACAGAGAAAAAAGCTCATTTAGGACCTGCACTTACGAAGGGAGTAGGCAGCTATATATCAGGGAGTAAACATTCTGAGAATTAAAACAGCTGGAGGATGTTAAGGTAATTACACAGGGGAAAGGATAATGTACTGGGAACTCCTCAGAAGAATCTGATTTGTGGTGAGGGGAGAGAGATAAAAGCTCATTTAGTAACGACATGAGCATGCTGCGTAGGTAGCTGTTTATCAGTAAATATCTAAACTGAGATTAAGAAAAGCAGTAGCTTAATAAATTAAGTACTTCCTGGTATGGTTACTGTACTGGTAACTCCCCAAAAGAATCTGGATTGTGGTTTGGGAACAGAGAAAAAAGCTCATTTAGACCTGCACTTACGAAGGGGGTAGGCAGCTGTATATCAGGGAGTAAACCATCTGAGAATAAAAACAGCTGGAGGTTGTTAAGGTAATTACACAGGATAAAGGATAATGCACTGGGAACTCCTCAGAAGAATCTGATTTGTGGTGACGGGAGAGAGATAAAAGCTCATTTAGAAACGAAAGGAAAATGCTGCGTAGGTAGCTGTTTATCAGTAAATATCTCCACTGAGATTAAGAAAAGCAGTAGCTTAATAAATTAAGTACTTCCTGGTATGGTTATTGTACTGGTAACTCCCAAAAAAAATCTGGATTGTGGTGAGGGAACAGAGAAAAAAGCTCATTTAGGACCTGCACTTACGATGGGGGTAGGCAGCTGTATATCAGGGAGTAAACCTTCTGAGAATAAAAACAGCTGGAGCTTGTTAAGGTAATTACACAGGCGAAAGGATAATGTACTGGGAAATCCTCAGAAGAATCTGATTTGTGGTGAGGGGAGAGAGATAAAAGCTCATTTAGGAACGACATGAACATGCTGCGTAGGTAGCTGTTTATCAGTAAATATCTCCACTGAGATTAAGAAAAGCAGTAGCTTAATAAATTAAGTACTTCCTGGTATGGTTACTGTACTGGTAACTCCCCAAAAGAATCTGGATTGTGGTGAGGGAACAGAGAAAAAAGCTCATTTAGGACCTGCACTTACGAAGGGGGTAGGCAGCTGTATATCAGGGAGTAAACCTTCTGAGAATAAAAACAGCTGGAGTTTGTTAAGGTAATTTCACAGGGGAAAGGATAATGTACTGGGAACTCCTCAGAAGAATCTGATTTGTGGTGAGGGGAGAGAGATAAAAGCTCATTTAGGAACGAAATGAACATGCTGCATAGGTAGCTGTTTATCAGTAAATATCTCCACAGAGATTAAGAAAAGCAGTAGCTTAATAAATTAAGTACTTGCTGGTATGGATACTGTACTGGATACTCGCAAAAAGAATCTGGATTGTGGTGAGGGAACAGAGAAAAAAGCTCATTTAGGACCTGCACTTACGAAGGGGGTAGGCAGCTGTATATCAGAGAGTAAACCTTCTGAGAATAAAAAGAGCTGGAGCTTGTTAAGGTAATTACACAGGGGAAAGGATAAAGTACTGGGAACTCATCAGAAGAATCTGATTTATGGTGAGGGGAGAGAGATAAAAGCTCATTTAGGAACGACATGAACATGCTGCATACGTAGCTGTTTAGCAGTAAATATCTCCACTGAGATTAAGAAAAGCAGTAGCTTAATAAATGAAGTACTTCCTGGTATGGTTACTGTACTGGTAACTCCCCAAAAGAATCTGGATTGTCGTTTGGGAACAGAGAAAAAAGCTCATTTAGGACCTGCACTTACGAAGGGGGTAGGCAGCTGTTTATCAGGGAGTAAACCATCTGAGAATAAAAACAGCTGGAGGTTGTTAAGGTAATTACACAGGGGAAAGGATAATGTACCGGGAACTCCTCAGAAGAATCTGATTTGTCGTGAGGGGAGAGAGATAAAAGCTCATTTAGGAACGACATGAACATGCTGCGTAGGTAGCTGTTTATCAGTAAATATCTCCACTGAGATTAAGAAAAGCAGTAGCTTAATAAATTAAGTACTTCCTGGTATGGTTACTGTACTGGTAACTCCCAAAAAAAATCTGGATTGTGGTGAGGGAACAGAGAAAAAAGCTCATTTAGGAACTGCACTTACGAAGGGGGTAGGCAGCTGTATATCAGGGAGTAAACCTTCTGAGAATAACAACAGCTGGAGCTTGTTAAGGTAATTACACAGGGGAAACGATAATGTACCGGGAACTCCTCAGAAGAATCTGATTTGTGGTGAGCGGAGAGAGATAAAAGCTCATTTAGGAACGACATGAACATGCTGCGTAGGTAGCTGTTTATCAGTAAATATCTCCACTGAGATTAAGAAAAGCAGTAGCTTAATAAATTAAGTACTGCCTGGTATGGTTACTGTACTGGTACCTCCCCAAAAGAATCTGATTGTGGTGAGGGAACAGAGAAAAAAGCTCATTTAGGACCTGCACTTTCGAAGTGGGTAGGCAGCTGTATATCAGGGAGTAAAACTTCTGAGAATAAAAACAGCTGGAGCTTGTTAAGGTAATTACACAGGGGAAAGGATAATGTACTGGGAACTGCTCAGAAGAATCTGATTTGTGGTGAGGGGAGAGAGAGAAATCTCTTTTAGGAACGACATGAACATGCTGCGTAGGTAGCTGTTTATCAGTAAATATCTCCTGGGCTGGGGATATAGCCTAGTGGCAATAGTGCCTGTCTCGGACACACGAGGCCCTAGGTTCGATTCCCCAAGCACCACATATACAGAAAATGGCCAGAAGCGGCGCTGTGGCTCAAGTGGCAGAGTGCTAGCCTTGAGCGGGAAGAAGCCAGGGACAGTGCTCAGGCCCTGAGTCCAAGGCCCAGGACTGGCAAAAAAAAAAAAAAGTAAATATCTCCACTGAGATTAAGAAAAGCAGTAGCTTAATAAATTAAGTACTTCCTGGTATGGTTACTGTACTGGTAACTCCCCAAAAGAATCTGGATTGTGGTTTGGGAACAGAGAAAAAAGCTCATTTAGGACCTGCACTTGCGAAGTGGGTAGGCAGCTGTATATCAGGGAGTAAACCATCTGAGAATAAAAACAGCTGGAGGTTGTTAAGGTAATTACACAGGGGAAAGGATAATGTACTGGGAACTCCTCAGAAGAATCTGATTTGTGGTGACGGGAGAGAGAAAAAAGCTCATATAGGAACGACATGAACATGCTGCTTAGGTAGCTGTTTATCAGTAAATATCTCCACTGAGAATAAGAAAAGCAGTAGCTTAATAAATTAAGTACTTCCTGGTATGGTTACTGTACTGGTAACTCCCCAAAAGAATCTGGATTGTGGTGAGGGAACAGAGAAAAAAGCTCATTTAGGACCTGCACTTACGAAGGGGGTAGGCAGCTGTATATCAGGGAGTAACCCTTCTGAGAATAAAAACAGCTGGAGCTTGTTAAGGTAATTACACAGGGGAAAGGATAATGTACTGGGAACTCCTCAGAAGAATCTGATTTGTGGTGAGGGGAGAGAGATAAAAGCTCATTTAGGAACGACATGAACATGCTGCATAGGTAGCTGTTTATCAGTAAATATCTCCACAGAGATTAAGAAAAGCAGTAGCTTAATAAATTAAGTACTTGCTGGTATGGATACTGTACTGGTAACTCGCAAAAAGATCTGGATTGTGGTGAGGGAACAGAGAAAAAAGCTCATTTAGGACCTGCACTTACGAAGGGGGTAGGCAGCTGTATATCAGAGAGTAAACCTTCTGAGAATAAAAACAGCTGGAGCTTGTTAAGGTAATTACACAGGGGAAAGGATAATGTACTGGGAACTCCTCAGAAGAATCTGATTTGTGGTGAGGTGAGAGAGATAAAAGCTCATTTAGGAACGACATGAACATGCTGCGTAGGTAACCGTTTATCACTAAATATCTCCACTGAGATTAAGAAAAGCAGTAGCTTAATAAATTAAGTACTTCCTGGTATGGTTACTGTACTGGTAACTCCCCAAAAGAATCTGGATTGTGGTGACGGAACAGAGAAAAAAGCTCATTTAGGACCTGCATTTACGAAGGGGGTAGGCAGCTGTATATCAGGGAGTAAAACTTCTGAGAATAAAAACAGCTGGAGCTTGTTAAGGTAATTACACAGGGGAAAGGATAATGTACCGGGAACTCCACAGAAGAATCTGATTTGTCGTGAGGGGAGAGAGATAAAAGCTCATTTAGGAACGACATGAACATGCTGCGTAGGTAGCTGTTTATCAGTAAATATCTCCACTGAGATTAAGAAAAGCAGTAGCTTAATAAATTAAGTACTTCCTGGTATGGTTACTGTACTGGTAACTCCCAAAAAAAATCTGGATTGTGGTGAGGGAACAGAGAAAAAAGGTCATTTAGGAACTGCACTTACGAAGGGGGTAGGCAGCTGTATATCAGGGAGTAAACCTTCTGAGAATAACAACAGCTGGAGCTTGTTAAGGTAATTACACAGGGGAAACGATAATGTACCGGGAACTCCTCAGAAGAATCTGATTTGTGGTGAGCGGAGAGAGATAAAAGCTCATTTAGGAACGACATGAACATGCTGCGTAGGTAGCTGTTTATCAGTAAATATCTCCACTGAGATTAAGAAAAGCAGTAGCTTAATAAATTAAGTACTGCCTGGTATGGTTACTGTACTGGTACCTCCCCAAAAGAATCTGATTGTGGTGAGGGAACAGAGAAAAAAGCTCATTTAGGACCTGCACTTTCGAAGTGGGTAGGCAGCTGTATATCAGGGAGTAAAACTTCTGAGAATAAAAACAGCTGGAGCTTGTTAAGGTAATTACACAGGGGAAAGGATAATGTACTGGGAACTGCTCAGAAGAATCTGATTTGTGGTGAGGGGAGAGAGAGAAAAGCTCTTTTAGGAACGACATGAACATGCTGCGTAGGTAGCTGTTTATCAGTAAATATCTCCTGGGCTGGGGATATAGCCTAGTGGCAATAGTGCCTGTCTCGGATACACGAGGCCCTAGGTTCGATTCCCCAAGCACCACATATACAGAAAATGGCCAGAAGCGGCGCTGTGGCTCAAGTGGCAGAGTGCTAGCCTTGAGCGGGAAGAAGCCAGGGACAGTGCTCAGGCCCTGAGTCCAAGGCCCAGGACTGGCAAAAAAAAAAAAAAAAGTAAATATCTCCACTGAGATTAAGAAAAGCAGTAGCTTAATAAATTAAGTACTTCCTGGTATGGTTACTGTACTGGTAACTCCCCAAAGAATCTGGATTGTGGTGAGGGAACAGAGAAAAAAGCTCATTTACGACCTGCACTTACGAAGGGGGTAGGTAGCTGTATATCAGGGAGTAAAACTTCTGAGAATAAAAACAGCTGGAGCTTGTTAAGGTAATTACACAGGGGAAAGGATAATGTACTGTGAACTCCTCAGAAGAATCTGATTTGTGGTGAGGGGAGAGGGATAAAAGCTCATTTAGGAACGACATGAACATGCTGCATACGTAGCTGTTTATCAGTAAATATCTCCACTGAGATTAAGAAAAGCAGTAGCTTAATAAATTAAGTACTTCCTGGTATGGATACTGTACTGGTAACTCCCCAAAAGAATCTGGATTGTGGTGAGGGGAGAGAGATAAAAGCTCATTTAGGAACGACATGAACATGCTGCGTAGGTAGCTGTTTATCAGTAAATATCTCCACTTAGATTAAGAAAAGCAGTAGCTTAATAAATTAAGTACTTCCTGGTATGGTTACTGTACTGGTAACTCCCCAAAAGAATCAGGATTTTGGTGAGGGAACAGAGAAAAAATCTCATTTAGGACCTGCACTTACGAAGGGGGTAGGCAGCTGTATATCAGGGAGTAAACCTTCTGAGAATACAAACACCTGGAGCTTGTTAAGGTAATTATACAGGGGAAAGGATCATGTACTGGGAACTCCTCAGAATAATCTGAAATGTGGTGAGGGGAGAGAGATAAATGCTCATTTTGGAACGACATGAACATGCTGCGTAGGTAGCTGTTCATCAGTACATATCTCCACTGAGATTAAGAAAAGCAGTAGCTTAATAAATTAAGTACTTCCTGGTATGGTTACTGTACTGGTAACTCCCCAAAAGAATCTGTATTGTGGTGAGGGAACAGAGAAAAAATCTCATTTAGGACCTGCACTTACGAAGGGGGTAGGCAGCTGTATATCAGGGAGTAAACCTTCTGAGAATAAAAACAGCTGGAGCTTGTTAAGGTAATTACACAGGGGAAAGGATAATGTACTGGGAACTCCTCAGAAGAATCTGATTTGTGGTGAGGGGAGAGAGATAAAAGCTCATTTAGGAACGACATGAACATGCTGCGCAGGTACCTGTTTATCAGTAAATATCTCCACTGAGATTAAGAAAAGCAGTAGCTTAATAAATGAAGTACTTCCTGGTATGGTTACTGTACTGGTAACTCCCAAAAAAAATCTCGATTGTGGTGAGGGAACAGAGAAAAAAGCTCATTTAGGACCTGCACTTACGAAGGGGGTAGGCAGCTGTATATCAGGGAGTAAACCTTCTGAGAATAAAAACACCTGGAGCTTGTTAAGGTAATTATACAGGGGAAAAGATAATGTACTGGGAACTCCTCAGAAGAATCTGATTTGTGGTGAGGGGAGAGAGATAAAAGCTCATTTAGGGACGACATGAACATGCTGCGTAGGTAGCTGTTTATCAGTAAATATCTCCACTGAGATTAAGAAAAGCAGTAGCTTAATAAATTAAGTACTTCCTGGTATGGTTACTGTACTGGTAACTCCCCAAAAGAATCTGGATTGTGGTGAGGGAACAGAGAAAAAATCTCATTTAGGACCTGCACTTAGGAAGGGGGTAGGCAGCTGTATATCAGGGAGTAAACCTTCTGAGAATCAAAACAGCTGGAGCTTGTTAAGGTAATTACACAGGGGAAAGGATAATGTACTGGGAACTCCTCAGAAGAATCTGATTTGTGGTGAGGGGAGAGAGATAAAAGCTCATTTAGGAACGACATGAACATGCTGCGTAGGTAGCTGTATATCAGTAAATATCTCCTGGGCTGGGGATATAGCCTAGTGGCAAGAGTGCCTGCCTCGGATACACGAGGCCCTAGGTTCGATTCCCCAAGCACCACATATACAGAAAATGGCCAGAAGCGGCGCTGTGGCTCAAGTGGCAGAGTGCTAGCCTTGAGCGGGAAGAATCCAGGGACAGTGCTCAGGCCCTGAGTCCTAGGCCCAGGACTGCCCCCCCCAAAAAAAAAAAACTAAATATCTCCACTGAGATTAAGAAAAGCAGTAGATTAATAAATTAAGTACTTCCTGGTATGGTTACTGTACTGGTAACTCCCCAAAAGAATCTGGATTGTGGTTTGGGAACAGAGAAAAAAGCTCATTTAGGACGTGCACTTACGAAGGGGGTAGGCAGCTGTATATCAGGGAGTAAACCTTCTGAGAATAAAAACAGTTGGAGCTTGTTACGGTAATTAAAGAGGGGAAAGGATAATGTACTGGGAACTCCTCAGAAGAATCTGATTTGTGGTGAGGGGAGAGAGATAAAAGCTCATTTAGGAACGACATGAACATGCTGCGTACGTAGCTGTTTATCAGTAAACATCTCCTCTGAGATTAAGAAAAGCAGTAGCTTAATAAATTAAGTACTTCCTGGTATGGTTACTGTACTGGTAACTCCCCAAAAGAATCTGGATTGTGGTTTGGGAACAGAGAAAAAAGCTCATTTACGACCTGCACTTACGAAGGGGGTAGGCAGCTGTATATCAGGGAGTAAACCTTCTGAGAATAAAAACAGCTGGAGCTTGTTAAGGTAATTACACAGGGGAAAGGATAATGTACTGGGAACACGTCAGAAGAATCTGCTTTGTGGTGAGGGGAGAGAGATAAAAGCTCATTTAGGAACGACATGAACATTCCGCGTAAGTAGCTGTTTATCAGTAAATATCTCCACTGAGATTAAGAAAAGCAGTAGCTGAATAAATTTAGTACTTCCTGGTATGGTTACTGTACTGGTAACTCCCCAAAAGAATCTGGATTGTGGTGAGGGAACAGAGAAAAAAGCTCATTTAGGACCTGCACTTACGAAGGGGGTAGGCAGCTGTATATCAGAGAGTAAACTTTCTGAGAATAAAAACAGCTGGAGCTTGTTAAGGTAATTACACAGGGGAAAGGATAATGTACCGGGAACTCCTCAGAAGAATCTGATTGTGGTGAGGGGAGAGAGATAAAAGCTCATTTAGGAACGACATGAACATGCTGCGTAGGTAGCTGTTTATCAGTAAATATCTCCACTGAGATTAAGAAAAGCAGTAGATTAATAAATTAAGTACTTCCTGGTATGGTTACTGTACTGGTAACTCCCCAAAAGAATCTGGATTGTGTTGAGGGAACAGAGAAAAACGCTCATTTAGGACCTGCACTTACGAAGGGGGTAGGCAGCTGTATATCAGGGAGTAAACCTTCTAAGAATAAAAACAGCTGGAGCTTGTTAAGGTAATTACACAGGGGAAAGGATAATGTACTGGGAACTCCTCAGAAGAATCTGATTTGTGGTGAGGGGAGAGAGATAAAAGCTCATTTACTAACGACATGAAAATGCTGCATAGGTAGCTGTTTATCAGTACATATCTCCACTGAGATTAAGAAAAGCAGTAGCTTAATAATTTAAGTATTTCCTGGTATGGTTACTGTAGTGGTAACTCCTCAAAAGAATCTGGATTGTGGTGAGGGAACAGAGAAAAAAAGCTCATTTAGGACCTGCACTTACGAAGGGGGTAGGCAGCTGTATATCAGGGAGTAAACCTTCTGAGAATAAAAACATCTGGAGCTTGTTAAGGTAATTACACAGGGGAAAGGATAATGTACTGTGAACTCCTCAGAAGAATCTTATTTGTGGTGAGGGGAGAGAGATAAAAGCTCATTTAGGAACGACATGAACATGCTGCGTAGGTAGCTGCTCATCAGTAAATATCTCCACTGAGATTAAGAAAAGCAGTACCTTAATAAATTAAGTACTTCCTGGTATGGTTACTGTACTGGTAACTCCGAAAAGAATCTGGATTGTGGTGAGGGAACAGAGAAAAAAGCTCATTTAGGACCTGCACTTACGAAGGGGGTAGGCAGCTGTATATCAGGGAGTAAACCTTCTGAGAATAAAAACAGCTGGAGCTTGTTAAGGTAATTACACAGGGGAAATCATAATGTACTGGGAACTCCACAGAAGAATCTGATTTGTGGTGAGGGGAGAGAGATAAAAGCTCATTTAGGAACGACATGAACATGCTGCGTAGGTAGCTGTTTATCAGTAAATATCTCCATTGAGATTAAGAAAAGCAGTAGCTTAATAAATTAAGTACTTCCTTGTATTGTTACTGTACTAGTAACTCCCCAAAAGAATCTGGATTGTGGTGAGGGAACAGAGAAAAAAGCTCATTTAGGACCTGCACTTACGAAGGGGTTAGGCAGCTGTTTATCAGGGAGTAAACCTTCTGAGAATAAAAACAGCTGGAGCTTGTTAAGGTAATGACACAGGGGAAAGGATAATGTACTGGGAACTCCTCAGAAGAATCTGATTTGTGGTGAGGGGAGAGAGATAAAAGCTCATTTAGGAAAGACATGAACATGCTGCGTAGGTAGCTGTTTATCAGTAAATATCTCCTGGGCTGGGGATATAGCCTAGTGGCAAGAGTGCCTGCCTCGGATACACGAGGCCCTAGGTTCGATTCCCCAAGCACCACATATACAGAAAATGGCCAGAAGCGGCGCTGTGGCTCAAGTGGCAGAGTGCTAGCCTTGAGCGGGAAGAAGCCAGGGACAGTGCTCAGGCCCTGAGCCCAAGGCCCAGGACTGGCCAAAAAAAAAAAAAAAAAACTAAATATCTCCACTGAGATTAAGAAAAGCAGTAGCTTAATAAATTAAGTACTTCCTGGTATGGTTACTGTACTGGTAACTCCCCAAAAGAATCTGGATTGTGGTTTGGGAACAGAGAAAAAAGCTCATTTAGGACGTGCACTTACGAAGGGGGTAGGCAGCTGTATATCAGGGAGTAAACCTTCTGAGAATAAAAACAGTTGGAGCTTGTTACGGTAATTAAAGAGGGGAAAGGATAATGTACTGGGAACTCCTCAGAAGAATCTGATTTGTGGTGAGGGGAGAGAGATAAAAGCTCATTTAGGAACGACATGAACATGCTGCGTACGTAGCTGTTTATCAGTAAACATCTCCTCTGAGATTAAGAAAAGCAGTAGCTTAATAAATTAAGTACTTCCTGGTATGGTTACTGTACTGGTAACTCCCCAAAAGAATCTGGATTGTGGTGAGGGAACAGAGAAAAAAGCTCATTTAGGACCTGCACTTACGAAGGGGTTAGGCAGCTGTATATCAGGGAGTAAACCTTCTGAGAATAAAAACAGCTGGAGCTTGTTAAGGTAATTACACAGGGGAAAGGATAATGTACTGGGAACTCCTAAGAAGAATCTGATTTGTGGTGAGGGGAGAGAGATAAAAGCTCCTTTAGGAACGACATGAACATGCTGCGTAGGTAGCTGTTTATCAGTAAATATCTCCACTGAGATTCAGAGAACCAGTAGCTTAATATATTAAGTACTTCCTGGTATAGTTACTGTACTGGTAACTCCCCAAAAGAATCTGGATTGTGGTTTGGGAACAGAGAAAAAAGCTCATTTACGACCTGCACTTACGAAGGGGGTAGGCAGCTGTATATCAGGGAGTAAACCTTCTGAGAATAAAAACAGCTGGAGCTTGTTAAGGTAATTACACAGGGGAAAGGATAATGTACTGGGAACTCCTCAGAAGAATCTGATTTGTGGTGAGGGGAGAGACATAAAAGCTCATTTAGGAACGACATGAACATGCTGCATAGGTAGCTGTTTATCAGTAAATATCTCCACTGAGATTAAGAAAAGCAGTAGCTTAATAAATTAAATACTTCCGGTATGGTTACTGTACTGGTAACTCCCCAATAGAATCTGGATTGTGGTGAGGGAACAGAGAAAAAAGCTCATTAAGTACCTGCACTTACGAAGGTGATAGGCAGCTGTATATCAGGGAGTAAACCTTCTGAGAATAAAAAAACCTGGAGCTTGTTAAGGTAATTACACAGGGGAAAGGACAATGTACTGGGAACTCCTCAGAAGAATCTGATTTGTGGTGAGGGGAGAGAGATAAAAGCTCATTTAGGAACGACATGAACATGCTGCGTAGGTAGGTGTTTATCAGTAAATATCTCCACTGAGATTAAGAAAAGCAGTAGCTTGATAAATTAAGTACTTCCTGGTATGGTTACTGTACTGGTAACTCCCCAAAAGAATCTGGATTTTGGTGAGGGAACAGAGACAAAAGCTCATTTAGGACCTGCACTTACGAAGGGGGTAGGCAGCTGTATATCAGGGAGTAAACCTTCTGACAATAAAAACAGCTGGAGCTTGTTAAGGTAATTACACAGGGGAAAGGATAATGTACTGGGAACTCCTCAGAAGAATCTGCTTTGTGGTGAGGGGAGAGAGATAAAAGCTCATTTAGGAACGACATGAACATTCCGCGTAAGTAGCTGTTTATCAGTAAATATCTCCACTGAGATTAAGAAAAGCAGTAGCTGAATAAATTTAGTACTTCCTGGTATGGTTACTGTACTGGTAACTCCCCAAAAGAATCTGGATTGTGGTGAGGGAACAGAGAAAAAAGCTCATTTAGGACCTGCACTTACGAAGGGGGTAGGCAGCTGTATATCAGAGAGTAAACTTTCTGAGAATAGAAACAACTGGAGCTTGTTAAGGTAATTACACAGGGGAAGGATAATGTACTGGGAACTCCTCAGAAGAATCTGATTTGTGGTGAGGGGAGAGAGATAAAAACTCATTTAGGAAGGACATGAACATGCTGCATATGTAGCTGTTTATCAGTAAATATCTCCACTGAGAATAAGAAAAGTGGTAGCTTAATAAATTTAGTACTTCCTGGTATGGATACTGTACTGGTAACTCCTCAAAAGAATCTGGATTGTGGTGAGGGAACAGAGAAAAAAGCTCATTTAGGACCTGCACTTACGAAGGGGGTAGGCAGCTGTATATCAGGGAGTAAACCTTCTGAGAATAAAAACAGCTGGAGCTTGTTAAGGTAATTACACAGGGGAAAGGATAATGTACTGGGAACTCCTCAGAAGAATCTGATTTGTGGTGAGGGGAGAGAGAGAAAAGCTCTTTTAGGAACGACATGAACATGCTGCGTAGGTAGCTGTTTATCAGTAAATATCTCCTGGGCTGGGGATATAGCCTAGTGGCAATAGTGCCTGTCTCGGATACACGAGGCCCTAGGTTCGATTCCCCAAGCACCACATATACAGAAAATGGCCAGAAGCGGCGCTGTGGCTCAAGTGGCAGAGTGCTAGCCTTGAGCGGGAAGAAGCCAGGGACAGTGCTCAGGCCCTGAGTCCAAGGCCCAGGACTGGCAAAAAAAAAAAAAAAGTAAATATCTCCACTGAGATTAAGAAAAGCAGTAGCTTAATAAATTAAGTACTTCCTGGTATGGTTACTGTACTGGTAACTCCCCAAAAATCTGGATTGTGGTGAGGGAACAGAGAAAAAAGCTCATTTACGACCTGCACTTACGAAGGGGGTAGGTAGCTGTATATCAGGGAGTATCGCTTCTGAGAATAAAAACAGCTGGAGCTTGTTAAGGTAATTACACAGGGGAAAGGATAATGTACTGGGAACTCCTCAGAAGAATCTGATTTGTGGTGAGGGGAGAGGGATAAAAGCTCATTTAGGAACGACATGAACATGCTGCATACGTAGCTGTTTATCAGTAAATATCTCCACTTAGATTAAGAAAAGCAGTAGCTTAATAAATTAAGTACTTCCTGGTATGGTTACTGTACTGGTAACTCCCCAAAAGAATCAGGATTTTGGTGAGGGAACAGAGAAAAAATCTCATTTAGGACCTGCACTTACGAAGGGGGTAGGCAGCTGTATATCAGGGAGTAAACCTTCTGAGAATAAAAACACCTGGAGCTTGTTAAGGTAATTATACAGGGGAAAGGATCATGTACTGGGAACTCCTCAGAATAATCTGAAATGTGGTGAGGGGAGAGAGATAAATGCTCATTTTGGAACGACATGAACATGCTGCGTAGGTAGCTGTTCATCAGTACATATCTCCACTGAGATTAAGAAAAGCAGTAGCTTAATAAATTAAGTACTTCCTGGTATGGTTACTGTACTGGTAACTCCCCAAAAGAATCTGTATTGTGGTGAGGGAACAGAGAAAAAAGCTCATTTAGGACCTGCACTTACGAAGGGGGTAGGCAGCTGTATATCAGGGAGTAAACCTTCTGAGAATAAAAACAGCTGGAGCTTGTTAAGGTAATTACACAGGGGAAAGGATAATGTACTGGGAACTCCTCAGAAGAATCTGATTTGTGGTGAGGGGAGAGAGATAAAAGCTCATTTAGGAACGACATGAACATGCTGCGTACGTAGCTGTTTATCAGTAAATATCTCCACTGAGATTAAGAAAAGCAGTAGCTTAATAAATGAAGTACTTCCTGGTATGGTTACTGTACTGGTAACTCCCAAAAAAAATCTGGATTGTGGTGAGGGAACAGAGAAAAAATCTCATTTAGGACCTGCACTTACGAAGGGGGTAGGCAGCTGTATATCAGGGAGTAAACCTTCTGAGAATAAAAACAGCTGGAGCTTGTTAAGGTAATTACACAGGGGAAAGGATAATGTACTGGGAACTCCTCAGAAGAATCTGATTTGTGGTGAGGGGAGAGAGATAAAAGCTCATTTAGGAACGACATGAACATGCTGCGTAGGTAGCTGTTTATCAGTAAATATCTCCACTGAGATTAAGAAAAGCAGTAGCTTAATAAATTAAGTACTTCCTGGTATGGTTACTGTACTGGTAACTCCCCAAAAGAATCTGGATTGTGGTGAGGGAACAGAGAAAAAATCTCATTTAGGACCTGCACTTACGAAGGGGGTAGGCAGCTGTATATCAGGGAGTAAACCTTCTGAGAATCAAAACAGCTGGAGCTTGTTAAGGTAATTACACAGGGGAAAGGATAATGTACTGGGAACTCCTCAGAAGAATCTGATTTGTGGTGAGGGGAGAGAGATAAAAGCTCATTTAGGAACGACATGAACATGCTGCGTAGGTAGCTGTTTATCAGTAAATATCTCCTGGGCTGGGGATATAGCCTAGTGGCAAGAGTGCCTGCCTCGGATACACGAGGCCCTAGGTTCGATTCCCCAAGCACCACATATACAGAAAATGGCCAGAAGCGGCGCTGTGGCTCAAGTGGCAGAGTGCTAGCCTTGAGCGGGAAGAAGCCAGGGACAGTGCTCAGGCCCTGAGTCCAAGGCCCAGGACTGGCCAAAAAAAAAAAAAAAAAAAAACTAAATATCTCCACTGAGATTAAGAAAAGCAGTAGATTAATAAATTAAGTACTTCCTGGTATGGTTACTGTACTGGTAACTCCCCAAAATAATCTGGATTGTGGTTTGGGAACAGAGAAAAAAGCTCATTTAGGACGTGCACTTACGAAGGGGGTAGGCAGCTGTATATCAGGGAGTAAACCTTCTGAGAATAAAAACAGTTGGAGCTTGTTACGGTAATTAAAGAGGGGAAAGGATAATGTACTGGGAACTCCTCAGAAGAATCTGATTTGTGGTGAGGGGAGAGAGATAAAAGCTCATTTAGGAACGACATGAACATGCTGCGTACGTAGCTGTTTATCAGTAAACATCTCCTCTGAGATTAAGAAAAGCAGTAGCTTAATAAATTAAGTACTTCCTGGTATGGTTACTGTACTGGTCACTCCCCAAAAGAATCTGGATTGTGGTGAGGGAACAGAGAAAAAAGCTCATTTAGGACCTGCACTTACGAAGGGGGTAGGCAGCTGTATATCAGAGAGTAAACTTTCTGAGAATAGAAACAACTGGAGCTTGTTAAGGTAATTACACAGGGGAAGGATAATGTACTGGGAACTCCTCAGAAGAATCTGATTTGTGGTGAGGGGAGAGAGATAAAAACTCATTTAGGAAGGACATGAACATGCTGCATATGTAGCTGTTTATCAGTAAATATCTCCACTGAGAATAAGAAAAGTGGTAGCTTAATAAATTAAGTACTTCCTGGTATGGATACTGTACTGGTAACTCCTCAAAAGAATCTGGATTGTGGTGAGGGAACAGAGAAAAAAGCTCATTTAGGACCTGCACTTACGAAGGGGGTAGGCAGCTGTATATCAGGGAGTAAACCTTCTGAGAATAAAAACAGCTGGAGCTTGTTAAGGTAATTACACAGGGGAAAGGATAATGTACTGGGAACTCCTCAGAAGAATCTGATTTGTGGTGAGGGGAGAGAGAGAAAAGCTCTTTTAGGAACGACATGAACATGCTGCGTAGGTAGCTGTTTATCAGTAAATATCTCCTGGGCTGGGGATATAGCCTAGTGGCAATAGTGCCTGTCTCGGATACACGAGGCCCTAGGTTCGATTCCCCAAGCACCACATATACAGAAAATGGCCAGAAGCGGCGCTGTGGCTCAAGTGGCAGAGTGCTAGCCTTGAGCGGGAAGAAGCCAGGGACAGTGCTCAGGCCCTGAGTCCAAGGCCCAGGACTGGCAAAAAAAAAAAAAAAGTAAATATCTCCACTGAGATTAAGAAAAGCAGTAGCTTAATAAATTAAGTACTTCCTGGTATGGTTACTGTACTGGTAACTCCCCAAAAATCTGGATTGTGGTGAGGGAACAGAGAAAAAAGCTCATTTACGACCTGCACTTACGAAGGGGGTAGGTAGCTGTATATCAGGGAGTATCGCTTCTGAGAATAAAAACAGCTGGAGCTTGTTAAGGTAATTACACAGGGGAAAGGATAATGTACTGGGAACTCCTCAGAAGAATCTGATTTGTGGTGAGGGGAGAGGGATAAAAGCTCATTTAGGAACGACATGAACATGCTGCATACGTAGCTGTTTATCAGTAAATATCTCCACTTAGATTAAGAAAAGCAGTAGCTTAATAGATTAAGTACTTCCTGGTATGGTTACTGTACTGGTAACTCCCCAAAAGAATCAGGATTTTGGTGAGGGAACAGAGAAAAAATCTCATTTAGGACCTGCACTTACGAAGGGGGTAGGCAGCTGTATATCAGGGAGTAAACCTTCTGAGAATAAAAACACCTGGAGCTTGTTAAGGTAATTATACAGGGGAAAGGATCATGTACTGGGAACTCCTCAGAATAATCTGAAATGTGGTGAGGGGAGAGAGATAAATGCTCATTTTGGAACGACATGAACATGCTGCGTAGGTAGCTGTTCATCAGTACATATCTCCACTGAGATTAAGAAAAGCAGTAGCTTAATAAATTAAGTACTTCCTGGTATGGTTACTGTACTGGTAACTCCCCAAAAGAATCTGTATTGTGGTGAGGGAACAGAGAAAAAAGCTCATTTAGGACCTGCACTTACGAAGGGGGTAGGCAGCTGTATATCAGGGAGTAAACCTTCTGAGAATAAAAACAGCTGGAGCTTGTTAAGGTAATTACACAGGGGAAAGGATAATGTACTGGGAACTCCTCAGAAGAATCTGATTTGTGGTGAGGGGAGAGAGATAAAAGCTCATTTAGGAACGACATGAACATGCTGCGTACGTAGCTGTTTATCAGTAAATATCTCCACTGAGATTAAGAAAAGCAGTAGCTTAATAAATGAAGTACTTCCTGGTATGGTTACTGTACTGGTAACTCCCAAAAAAAATCTGGATTGTGGTGAGGGAACAGAGAAAAAATCTCATTTAGGACCTGCACTTACGAAGGGGGTAGGCAGCTGTATATCAGGGAGTAAACCTTCTGAGAATAAAAACAGCTGGAGCTTGTTAAGGTAATTACACAGGGGAAAGGATAATGTACTGGGAACTCCTCAGAAGAATCTGATTTGTGGTGAGGGGAGAGAGATAAAAGCTCATTTAGGAACGACATGAACATGCTGCGTAGGTAGCTGTTTATCAGTAAATATCTCCACTGAGATTAAGAAAAGCAGTAGCTTAATAAATTAAGTACTTCCTGGTATGGTTACTGTACTGGTAACTCCCCAAAAGAATCTGGATTGTGGTGAGGGAACAGAGAAAAAATCTCATTTAGGACCTGCACTTACGAAGGGGGTAGGCAGCTGTATATCAGGGAGTAAACCTTCTGAGAATCAAAACAGCTGGAGCTTGTTAAGGTAATTACACAGGGGAAAGGATAATGTACTGGGAACTCCTCAGAAGAATCTGATTTGTGGTGAGGGGAGAGAGATAAAAGCTCATTTAGGAACGACATGAACATGCTGCGTAGGTAGCTGTTTATCAGTAAATATCTCCACTGAGATTAAGAAAAGCAGTAGCTTAATAAATTAAGTACTTCCTGGTATGGTTACTGTACTGGTAACTCCCCAAAAGAATCTGGATTGTAGTGAGGGAATAGAGAAAAAAGCTCATTTAGGACCTGCACTTACGAGGGGGTAGGCAGCTGTATATCAGGGAGTAAACATTCTGATAATAAAATCAGCTGGAGCTTGTTAAGGTAATTACACAGGGGAAAGGATAATGTACTGGGAACTCCTCATAAAAATCTGATTTGTGGTGAGGGGAGAGAGATAAAAGCTCATTTAGGAACGACATGAACATGCTGCGTAGGTAGCTGTTTATCAGTAAATATCTCCACTGAGATTAAGAAAAGCAGTAGCTTAATAAATTCAGTACTTCCTGGTAAAAAAAAATAAAAATAAATTATGTACTTCCTGGTATGGTTACTTTACTGGTAACTCCCCAAAAGAATCTCGATTGTGGTGAGGGAACAGAGAAAAAAGCTCATTAAGACCTGCACTTACGAAGGGGGTAGGCAGCTGTATATCAGGGAGTAAACCTTCTGAGAATAAAAACAGCTGGAGCGTGTTAAGGTAATTACACATGGGAAAGGATAATGTACTGGGAACTCCTCAGAAGAATCTGATTTTTGGTGAGGGGAGAGAGATAAAAGATCATTTAGGAACGACATGAACATGCTGCGTACGTAGCAGTTTATCAGTAAATATCTCCACTGAGATTAAGAAAAGCAGTAGCTTAATAAATTAAGTACTTCCTGATATGGTTACTGTACTGGTAACTCCCCAAAAGAATCTGGATTGTGGTGAGGGAACAGAGAAAAAAGCTCATTTAGGACCTGCACTTACGAAGGGGGTAGGCAGCTGTATATCAGGGAGGAAAACTTCTGAGAATAAAAACAGCTGGAGCTTGTTAAGGTAATTACACAGGGGAAAGGATAATGTACTGGGAACTCCTCAGAAGAATCTGATTTGTGGTGAGGGGAGAGAGATAAAAGCTCATTTAGGAACGACATGAACATGCTGCGTAGGTAGCTTTTTATCAGTAAATATCTCCACTGAGATTAAGAAAAGCAGTAGCTTAATAAATTAAGTACTTCCTGGTATGGTTACTGTACTGGTAACTCCCCAAAAGAATCTGGATTGTGGTGAGGGAATAGAGAAAAAAGCTCATTTAGGACCTGCACTTACGAGGGGGTAGGCAGCTGTATATCAGGGAGTAAACATTCTGATAATAAAATCAGCTGGAGCTTGTTAAGGTAATTACACAGGGGAAAGGATAATGTACTGGGAACTCCTCATAAAAATCTGATTTGTGGTGAGGGGAGAGAGATAAAAGCTCATTTAGGAACGACATGAACATGCTGCGTAGGTAGCTGTTTATCAGTAAATATCTCCACTGAGATTAAGAAAAGCAGTAGCTTAATAAATTCAGTACTTCCTGGTAAAAAAAAATAAAAATAAATTATGTACTTCCTGGTATGGTTACTTTACTGGTAACTCCCCAAAAGAATCTCGATTGTGGTGAGGGAACAGAGAAAAAAGCTCATTAAGACCTGCACTTACGAAGGGGGTAGGCAGCTGTATATCAGGGAGTAAACCTTCTGAGAATAAAAACAGCTGGAGCATGTTAAGGTAATTACACATGGGAAAGGATAATGTACTGGGAACTCCTCAGAAGAATCTGATTTTTGGTGAGGGGAGAGAGATAAAAGATCACTTAGGAACGACATGAACATGCTGCGTACGTAGCAGTTTATCAGTAAATATCTCCACTGAGATTAAAAAAAGCAGTAGCTTAATAAATTAAGTACTTCCTGATATGGTTACTGTACTGGTAACTCCCCAAAAGAATCTGGATTGTGGTGAGGGAACAGAGAAAAAAGCTCATTTAGGACCTGCACTTACGAAGGGGGTAGGCAGCTGTACATCAGGGAGTAAACCTTCTGAGAATAAAAACAGCTGAAGCTTGTTATGGTAATTACACAGGGGAAAGGATAATGTACTGGGAACTCCTCAGAAGAATCTGATTTGTGGTGAGGGGAGAGAGATAAAAGCTCATTTAGGAACGACATGAACATGCTGCGTAGGTAGCTGTTTATCAGTAAATATCTCCACTGATATTAAGTAAAGCAGTAGCTTAATAAATTAATTACTTCCTGGTATGGTTACTGTACTGGTAACTCCCCAAAAGATTCTGGATTGTGGTGAAGGAACAGAGAAAAAAGCTCATTTAAGACCTGCACTTACGAAGGTGGTAGGCAGCTGTATATCAGGGAGTAAACCTTCTGAGAATAAAAACAGCTGGAGCTTGTTAAGGTAATTACACAGGGGAAAGGATAATGTACTGGGAACTCCTCAGAAGAATCTGATTTGTGGTGAGGGGAGAGAGATAAAAGCTCATTTAGGAACGACATGAACATGCTGCGTAGGTAGCTGTTTATCAGTAAATATCTCCACTGAGATTAAGAAAAGCAGTAGCTTAATAAATTAAGTACTTCCTGGTATGGTTACTGTACTGGTACCTCCCCAAAAGAATCGATATTGTGGTGAGGGAACAGAGAAAAAAGCTCATTTAGGAACTGCACTTACGAAGGGGGTAGTCAGCTGTATATCAGGGAGTAAACCTTCTGAGAATAAAAACAGCTGGAGCGTGTTAAGGTAATTACACAGAGGAAAGGATGATGTACTAGGAAATCCTCAGAAGAATCTGATTTGTGGTGAGGGGAGAGAGATAAAAGCTCATTTAGGAACGACATGAACATGCTGCGTACGTAGCTGTTTATCAGTAAATATCTCCACTGAGATTAAGAAAAGGAGTAGCTTAATAAATTAAGTACTTCCTGGTATGGTTCCTGTACTGGTAACTCCCCAAAAGAATCTGGATTGTGGTGAGGTAACAGAGAAAAAAGCTCATTTAGGACCTGCACTTACGAAGGGGGTAGGCAGCTGTATATCAGGGAGTAAAACTTCTGAGAATAAAAACAGCTGGAGCTTGTTAAGGTAATTACACAGGGGAAAGGATAATGTACTGGGAACTCCTCAGAAGAATCTGACTTTTGGTGAGGGGAGGGAGATAAAAGCTCATTTAGGAACGACATGAACATGCTGCGTAGGTAGCTGTTTATCAGTAAATATCTCCACTGAGATTAAGAAAAACAGTTGCGTAATAAATTAAGTACTTCTTGGTATGGATACAGTACTGGTAACTCCCCAAAAGAATCTGGATTGTGGTGAGGGAACAGAGAATAAAGCTCATTTAGGACCTGCACTTTCGAAGAGGGAAGGCAGTTGTATATCAGGGAATAAACCTTCTGAGAATAAAAACAGCTGGAGCTTGTTAAGGGGATTACACAGGGGAAACGATTATGTACTGGGAACTCCTCAGAAGAATCGGATTTGTGGTGAGGGGAGAGAGATAAAAGCTCAATTAGGAACGACATGAACATGCTGTGTAGGTAGCTGTTTATCAGTAAATATCTGCACTGAGATTAAGCAAAGCAGTAGCTTAATAAATTAAGTACTTCCTGGTATGGTTACTGTACTGGTAACTCCCCAAAAGAATCTGGATTGTGGTGAGGGAACGGAGAAAAAAGGTCATTTAGGACCTGCACTTACGAAGGGGGTAGGCAGCTGTATATCAGGGAGTAAACCTTCTGAGAATAAAAACAGCTGGAACTTGTTAAGGTAATTACACAGGGGAAAGGATAATGTACTGGGAACTCCTCAGAAGAATCTGACTTGTGGTGAGGGGAGAGAGATAAAAGCTCATTTAGGAACGACATGAACATGCTGCGTAGGTAGCTGTTTATCAGTAAATATCTCCACTGAGATTAAGAAAAGCAGTAGCTTAATAAATTAAGTACTTCCTGGTATGGTTACTGTACTGGTAACTCCCCAAAAGAATCTGGATTGTGGTGAGGGAACAGAGAAAAAAGCTCATTTAAGACATGCACTTACGAAGGGGGTAGGCAGCTGTATATCAGGGAGTATCGCTTCTGAGAATAAAAACAGCTGGAGCTTGTTAAGGTAATTACACAGGAGAAAGGATAATGTACTGGGAACTCCTCAGAAGAATCTGATTTGTGGTGAGGGGAGAGAGATAAAAGCTCATTTAGGAACGACATGAACGTGCTGCATACGTAGCTGTTTATCAGTAAATATCTCCGCTGAGATTTAGAAAAGCAGTAGCTTAATAAATTAAGTACTTCCTTGTATGGATAATGTACTGGTAACTCCCCAAAAGAATCTGGATTGTGGTGAGGGGAGAGAGATAAAAGCTCATTTAGGAACGACATGAACATGCTGAGTAGGTAGCTGTTTATCAGTAAATATCTCCACTGAGATTAAGAAAAGTAGTAGCTTAATAAATTAATTACTTCCTTGTATGGATACTGTACTGGTAACTCCCCAAAAGAATCTGGATTGTGGTGAGGGGAGAGAGATAAAAGCTCATTTAGGAACGACATGAACATGCTGCGTAGGTAGCTGTTTATCAGTAAATATCTCCACTGAGATTAAGAAAAGCAGTAGCTTAATAAATTAAGTACTTCCTGGTATGGTTACTGTACTGGTAACTCTCGAAATGAATCTGGATTGTTATGAGGGAACAGAGAAAAAAGCCCATTTAGGACCTGCACTTACGAAGGGGGTAGGCAGCTGTATATCAGGGAGTAAACCTTCTGAGAATAAAAACAGCTGGAGCTTGTTAAGGTAATTACACAGGGGAAAGGATAATGTACTGGGAACTCCTCAGAAGATTCTGATTTGTGGTTAGGGGAGAGAGATAAAAGCTCATTTAGGAACGACATGAACATGCTGTGTAGGTACCTGTTTATCAGTAAATATCTCCAATGAGATTAAGAAAAGCAGTAGCGTAATAAATTAAGTACTTCCTGGTATGGTTACTGTACTGGTAACTCCCCAAAAGAATCTGGATTGTGGTGAGGGAACAGAGAAAAAAGCTCATTTAGGACATGCAATTACGAAGGGTGTAGGCAGCTGTATATCAGGGAGTATCGCTTCTGAGAATAAAAACAGCTGGAGCTTGTTAAGGTAATTACACAGGAGAAAGGATAATGTACTGGGAACTCCTCAGAAGAATCTGATTTGTGGTGAGGGGAGAGAGATAAAAGCTCATTTAGGAACGACATGAACATGCTGCATACGTAGCTGTTTATCAGTAAATATCTCCACTGAGATTTAGAAAAGCAGTAGCTTAATAAATTAAGTACTTCCTTGTATGAATACTGTACTGGTAAATCCCCGAAAGAATCTGGATTGTGGTGAGGGGAGAGAGATAAAAGCTCATTTAGGAACGACATGAACATGCTGCGTAGGTAGCTGTTTATCAGTAAATATCTCCACTGAGATTAAGAAAAGCAGTAGCTTAATAAATTAAGTACTTCCTGGTATGGTTACTGTACTGGTAACTCCCGAAATGAATCTGGATTGTGGTGAGGGAACAGAGAAAAAAGCTCATTTAGGACCTGCACTTACGAAGGGGGTAGGCAGCTGTATATCAGGGAGTAAACCTTCTGAGAATAAAAACAGCTGGAGCTTGTTAAGGTAATTACACAGGGGAAAGGATAATGTACTGGGAACTCCTCAGAAGATTCTGATTTGTGGTTAGGGGAGAGAGATAAAAGCTCATTTAGGAACGACATGAACATGCTGCATACGTAGCTGTTTATCAGTAAATATCTCCACTGAGATTAGGAAAAGCAGTAGCGTAATAAATTAAGTACTTCCTTGTATGGATACTGTACTGGCAACTCCCCAAAAGAATCTGGATTTTGGTGAGGGAACAGAGAAAAAAAGCTCATTTAGGACCTGCACTTACGAAGGGGGTAGGCAGCTGTATATCAGGGAGTAAACCTTCTGAGAAAAAAAAAAGCTGGAGCTTGTTAAGGTAATTACACAAGGGAAAGGATAATGTACTGGGAAATCCTCAGAAGAATCTGATTTGTGGTGAGGGGAGACAGCTAAAAGCTCATTTAGGAACGACATGAACATGCTGCGTAGGTAGCTGTTTATCAGTAAATATCTCCACTGAGATTAAGAAAAGCAGTAGCTTAATAAATTAAGTACTTCCTGGTATGGTTACTGTACTGGTAACTCCCCAAAAGAATCTGGATTTTGGTGAGGGAACAGAGAAAAAAGCTCATTTAGGACCTGCACTTACGAAGGGGGTAGGCAGCTGTATATCAGGGAGTAAACCTTCTGAGAAAAAAAAACAGCTGGAGCTTGTTAAGGTAATTACACAAGGGATAGGATAATGTACTGGGAAATCCTCAGAAGAATCTGATTTGTGGTGAGGGGAGACAGCTAAAAGCTCATTTAGGAACGACATGAACAGGCTGCATAGGTAGCTGTTTATCAGTAAATATCTCCACTGAGATTAAGAAAAGCAGTAGCTTAATAAATTAAGTACTTCCTGGTATGGTTACTGTACTGGTAACTCCCCAAAAGAATCTGGATTGTGGTGAGGGAACAGAGAAAAAAGCTCATTTAGGACCTGCACTTAGGAAGGGGTTAGGCAGCTGTATATCAGGGAGTAAACCTTCTGAGAATAAAAACAGCTGGAGCTTGTTAAGGTAATTACACAGGGGAAAGGATAATGTACTGGGAATTGCGCAGAAGAATCTGATTTGTGGTGAGGGGAGAGAGACAAAAGCTCATTTAGGAACGACATGGACATGCTGCGTAGGTAGCAGTTTATCAGTAAATATCTCCACTGAGATTAAGAAAAGCAGTAGCTTAATAAATTAAGTACTTCCTGGTATGGTTACTGTACTGGTAACTCCCCAAAAGAATCTAGATTGTGGTGAGGGGAAAAAAAAAAGCTCATTCAAGACCTGCACTTACGAACGGGGTAGGCAGCTGTATATCAGGGAGTAAACCTTCTGAGAATAAAAACAGCTGGAGCTTGTTAAGGTAATTACACAAGGGAAAGGATAATGTACTGGGAACTCCTCAGAAGAATCTGATTTGTGGTGAGGGGAGAGAGATAAAAGCTCATTTAGGAACGACATGAACATGCTGCGTAGGTAGCTGTTTATCAGTAAATATCTCCACTGAGATTAAGAAAAGCAGTAGCTTAATAAATTAAGTACTTCCTGGTATGGTTACTGTACTGGTAACTCCCCAAAAGAATCTGGATTGTGGTGAGGGAACAGAGAAAAAAGCTCATTTAGGAACTGCACTTAAGAAGGGGGTAGGCAGTTGTATATCATGGAGTAAACCTTCTGAGAATAAAAACAGCTGGAGCTTGTTAAGGTAATTACACAGGGGAAAGGATAATGTACTGGGAACTCCTCAGAAGAATCTGATTTGTGGTGAGGGGAGAGAGATAAAAGCTCATTTAGGAACGACATGAACATGCTGCGTAGGTAGTTGTTTATCAGTAAATATCTCCACTGAGATTAAGAAAAGCAGTAGCTTAATAAATTAAGTGCTTCCTGATATGGTTACTGTATTGGTAACTCCCCAAAAGAATCTGGATTTTGGTGAGGGAACAGAGAAAAAAGCTCATTTAGGACCTGCACTTACGAAGGGGTTAGGCAGCTGTATATCAGGGAGTAAACCTTCTGAGAATAAAAACAGCTGGAGCTTGTTAAGGTAATTACACAGGGGAAAGGATAATGTACTGGGAAATCCTCAGAAGAATCTGATTTGTGGTGAGGGGAGAGAGATAAAAGCTCATTTAGGAACGACATGAACATGCTGCGTAGGTAGCTGTTTATCAGTAAATATCTCGACTGAGATTAAGAAAAGCAGTAGCTTAATAAATTAAGTACTTCCTGGTATGGTTACTGTACTGGTAACTCCCCAAAAGAATCTGGATTGTGGTGAGGGAACAGAGAAAAAAGCTCATTTAGGACCTGCACTTACGAAGGGGGTAGGCAGCTGTATATCAGGGAGTAAAACTTCTGAGAATAAAAACAGCTGGAGCTTGTTAAGGTAATTACACAGGGGAAAGGATAATGTACTGGGAACTCCTCAGAAGAATCTGATTTGTGGTGAGGGGAGAGAGATAAAAGCTCATTTAGGAACGACATGAACATGCTGCGTAGGTAGCTGTTTATCAGTAAATATCTCCACTGAGATTAAGAAAAGCAGTAGCTTAATAAATTAAGTACTTCCTGGTATGGTTACTGTACTGGTAACTCCCCAAAAGAATCTGGATTGTGGTGAGGGAATAGAGAAAAAAGCTCATTTAGGACCTGCACTTACGAGGGGGTAGGCAGCTGTATATCAGGGAGTAAACATTCTGATAATAAAATCAGCTGGAGCTTGTTAAGGTAATTACACAGGGGAAAGGATAATGTACTGGGAACTCCTCATAAAAATCTGATTTGTGGTGAGGGGAGAGAGATAAAAGCTCATTTAGGAACGACATGAACATGCTGCGTAGGTAGCTGTTTATCAGTAAATATCTCCACTGAGATTAAGAAAAGCAGTAGCTTAATAAATTCAGTACTTCCTGGTAAAAAAAAATAAAAATAAATTATGTACTTCCTGGTATGGTTACTTTACTGGTAACTCCCCAAAAGAATCTCGATTGTGGTGAGGGAACAGAGAAAAAAGCTCATTAAGACCTGCACTTACGAAGGGGGTAGGCAGCTGTATATCAGGGAGTAAACCTTCTGAGAATAAAAACAGCTGGAGCGTGTTAAGGTAATTACACATGGGAAAGGATAATGTACTGGGAACTCCTCAGAAGAATCTGATTTTTGGTGAGGGGAGAGAGATAAAAGATCATTTAGGAACGACATGAACATGCTGCGTACGTAGCAGTTTATCAGTAAATATCTCCACTGAGATTAAGAAAAGCAGTAGCTTAATAAATTAAGTACTTCCTGATATGGTTACTGTACTGGTAACTCCCCAAAAGAATCTGGATTGTGGTGAGGGAACAGAGAAAAAAGCTCATTTAGGACCTGCACTTACGAAGGGGGTAGGCAGCTGTATATCAGGGAGTAAAACTTCTGAGAATAAAAACAGCTGGAGCTTGTTAAGGTAATTACACAGGGGAAAGGATAATGTACTGGGAACTCCTCAGAAGAATCTGATTTGTGGTGAGGGGAGAGAGATAAAAGCTCATTTAGGAACGACATGAACATGCTGCGTAGGTAGCTGTTTATCAGTAAATATCTCCACTGAGATTAAGAAAAGCAGTAGCTTAATAAATTAAGTACTTCCTGGTATGGTTACTGTACTGGTAACTCCCCAAAAGAATCTGGATTGTGGTGAGGGAATAGAGAAAAAAGCTCATTTAGGACCTGCACTTACGAGGGGGTAGGCAGCTGTATATCAGGGAGTAAACATTCTGATAATAAAATCAGCTGGAGCTTGTTAAGGTAATTACACAGGGGAAAGGATAATGTACTGGGAACTCCTCATAAAAATCTGATTTGTGGTGAGGGGAGAGAGATAAAAGCTCATTTAGGAACGACATGAACATGCTGCGTAGGTAGCTGTTTATCAGTAAATATCTCCACTGAGATTAAGAAAAGCAGTAGCTTAATAAATTCAGTACTTCCTGGTAAAAAAAAATAAAAATAAATTATGTACTTCCTGGTATGGTTACTTTACTGGTAACTCCCCAAAAGAATCTCGATTGTGGTGAGGGAACAGAGAAAAAAGGTCATTTAGGACCTGCACTTACGAAGGGGGTAAGCAGCTGTATATCAGGGAGTAAACCTTCTGAGAATAAAAACAGCTGGAACTTGTTAAGGTAATTACACAGGGGAAAGGATAATGTACTGGGAACTCCTCAGAAGAATCTGACTTGTGGTGAGGGGAGAGAGATAAAAGCTCATTTAGGAACGACATGAACATGCTGCATACGTAGCTGTTTATCAGTAAATATCTCCAGTTGAGATTAAGAAAAGCAGTAGCGTAATAAATTAAGTACTTCCTGGTATGGATACAGTACTGGTAACTCCCCAAAAGAATCTGGATTGTGGTGAGGGAACAGAGAAAAAAGCTCATTTAGGACCTGCACTTACGAAGGGGGTAGGCAGCTGTATATCAGGGAGTAAACCTTCTGAGAATAAAAACAGCTGGAGCTTGTTAAGGTAATTACACAGGAGAAAGGATAATGTACTGGGAACTCCTCAGAAGAATCTGATTTGTGGTGAGGGGAGAGAGATAAAAGCTCATTTAGGAACGACATGAACGTGCGGCATACGTAGCTGTTTATCAGTAAATATCTCCGCTGAGATTTAGAAAAGCAGTAGCTTAATAAATTAAGTACTTCCTTGTATGGATAATGTACTGGTAACTCCCCAAAAGAATCTGGATTGTGGTGAGGGGAGAGAGATAAAAGCTCATTTAGGAACGACATGAACATGCTGAGTAGGTAGCTGTTTATCAGTAAATATCTCCACTGAGATTAAGAAAAGTAGTAGCTTAATAAATTAAGTACTTCCTTGTATGGATACTGTACTGGTAACTCCCAAAAGAATCTGGATTGTGGTGAGGGGAGAGAGATAAAAGCTCATTTAGGAACGACATGAACATGCTGCGTAGGTAGCTGTTTATCAGTAAATATCTCCACTGAGATTAAGAAAAGCAGTAGCTTAATAAATTAAGTACTTCCTGGTATGGTTACTGTACTGGTAACTCTCGAAATGAATCTGGATTGTTATGAGGGAACAGAGAAAAAAGCCCATTTAGGACCTGCACTTACGAAGGGGGTAGGCAGCTGTATATCAGGGAGTAAACCTTCTGAGAATAAAAACAGCTGGAGCTTGTTAAGGTAATTACACAGGGGAAAGGATAATGTACTGGGAACTCCTCAGAAGATTCTGATTTGTGGTTAGGGGAGAGAGATAAAAGCTCATTTAGGAGCGACATGAACATGCTGTGTAGGTACCTGTTTATCAGTAAATATCTCCACTGAGATTAAGAAAAGCAGTAGCGTAATAAATTAAGTACTTCCTGGTATGGTTACTGTACTGGTAACTCCCCAAAAGAATCTGGATTGTGGTGAGGGAACAGAGAAAAAAGCTCATTTAGGACATGCAATTACGAAGGGTGTAGGCAGCTGTATATCAGGGAGTATCGCTTCTGAGAATAAACACAGCTGGAGCTTGTTAAGGTAATTACACAGGAGAAAGGATAATGTACTGGGAACTCCTCAGAAGAATCTGATTTGTGGTGAGGGGAGAGAGATAAAAGCTCATTTAGGAACGACATGAACATGCTGCATACGTAGCTGTTTATCAGTAAATATCTCCACTGAGATTTAGAAAAGCAGTAGCTTAATAAATTAAGTACTTCCTTGTATGAATACTGTACTGGTAACTCCCCCAAAGAATCTGGATTGTGGTGAGGGGAGAGAGATAAAAGCTCATTTAGGAACGACATGAACATGCTGAGTAGGTAGCTGTTTATCAGTAAATATCTCCACTGAGATTAAGAAAAGCAGTATCTTAATAAATTAAGTACTTCCTTGTATGGATACTGTACTGGTAACTCCCCAAAAGAATCTGGATTGTGGTGAGGGGAGAGAGATAAAAGCTCATTTAGGAAGGACATGAACATGCTGCGTAGGTAGCTGTTTATCAGTAAATATCTCCACTGAGATTAAGAAAAGCAGTAGCTTAATAAATTAAGTACTTCCTGGTATGGTTACTGTACTGGTAACTCCCGAAATGAATCTGGATTGTGGTGAGGGAACAGAGAAAAAAGCTCATTTAGGACCTGCACTTACGAAGGGGGTAGGCAGCTGTATATCAGGGAGTAAACCTTCTGAGAATAAAAACAGCTGGAGCTTGTTAAGGTAATTACACAGGGGAAAGGATAATGTACTGGGAACTCCTCAGAAGATTCTGATTTGTGGTTAGGGGAGAGAGATAAAAGCTCATTTAGGAACGACATGAACATGCTGCATACGTAGCTGTTTATCAGTAAATATCTCCACTGAGATTAGGAAAAGCAGTAGCGTAATAAATTAAGTACTTCCTGATATGGATACTGTACTGGAAACTCCCCAAAAGAGTCTGGATTGTGGTGAGGGAACAGAGAAAAAAGCTCATTTAGCACCTGCACTTACGAAGGGGGTAGGCAGCTGTATATCAGGGAGTATCGCTTCTGAGAATAAAAACAGCTGGAGCTTGTTAAGGTAATTACACAGGGGAAAGGATAATGTACTGGGAACTCCTCAGAAGAGTCTGATTTGTGGTGAGGGGAGAGAGATAAAAGCTCATTTAGGAACGACATGAACATGCTGCATACGTAGCTGTTTATCAGTAAATATCTCCACTGAGATTAAGAAAAGCAGTGGCTTAATAAATTAAGTACTTCCTGGTATGGATACTGTACTGGTAACTCCCCAAAAGAATCTGTATTATTTTGAGGGAACAGAGAAAAATCTCATTTAGGAACGACATGAACAGGCTGCGTAGGTAGCTGTTTATCAGTAAATATCTCCACTGAGATTACGAAAAGCAGTAGCTTAATAAATTAAGTACTTCCTGGTATGGTTACTGTACTGGTAACTCCCCAAAAGAATCTGGATTTTTGTGAGGGAACAGAGAAAAAAGCTCATTTAGGACCTGCACTTACGAACGGGGTAGGCAGCTGTATATCAGGGAGTAAACTTTCTGAGAATAAAAACAGCTGGAGCTTGTTAAGGTAATTACACAGGGGAAAGGATCATGTACTGGGAACTCCTCAGAAGAATCGGACTTGTGGTGAGGGGAGAGAGATAAAAGTTCATTTAGGAACGACATGAACATGCTGCATACGTAGCTGTTTATCAGTAAATATCTCCACTGAGATTAAGAAAAGCAGTAGCGTAATAAATTAAGTACTTCCTGGTATGGATACTGTACTGGAAACTCCCCAAAAGAATCTGGATTGTGGTGAGGGAACAGAGAAAAAAGCTCATTTAGGACATGCACTTACGAAGGGGGTAGGCAGCTGTATATCAGGGTGTAAACATTCTTAGAATAAAAACAGCTGGAGCTTGTTAAGGTAATTACACAGGGGAAAGGATAATGTACTGGGAACTCCTCAGAAGTATCTGATTTGTGGTGAGGGGGAGAGAGATAAAAGCTCATTTAGGAACGACATGAACATGCTGCGTAGCTAGCTGTTTATCAGTAAATATCTCCACTGAGATTTAGAAAAGTAGTAGCTTAATAAATTAAGTACTTACTGGTATGGTTAATGTACTGGTAACTCCCAAAAGAACCTGGATTGTGGTGAGGGAACAGAGAAAAAAGCTCATTTAGGACCTGCACTTACGAAGGGGGTAGGCAGTTGTATATCAGGAGGAAACCTTCTGGGAATAAAAACAGCTGGAGCTTGTTAAGGTAATTACACAGGGGAAAGGATAATGTACTGGGAACTCCTCAGAAGAATCTGATTTGTGATGAAGGGAGAGAGATAAAAGCTCATTTAGGAACGACATGAACATGCTGCGTAGGTAGCTGTTTATCAGTAAATATCTCCACTGAGATTAAGAAAAGCAGTAGCTTAATAAATTAAGTACTTCCTGGTATGGTTACTGTACTGGTAATTCCCCAAAAGAATCTGGATTGTGGTGAGGGAACAGAGAAAAAATCTCATTGAGGACCTGCACTTACGAAGGGGGTAGGCAGCTGTATATCAGGGAGTATCGCTTCTGAGAATAAAAACAGCTGGAGCTTGTTAAGGTAATTACACAGGGGAAAGGATAATGTACTGGGAACTCCTCAGAAGAATCTGATTTGTGGTGAGGGGAGAGAGATAAAAGCTCATTTAGGAACGACATGAACATGCTGCATACGTAGCTGTTTATCAGTAAATATCTCCACTGAGATTAAGAAAAGCGGTGGCTTAATAAATTAAGTACTTCCTGGTATGGATACTGTACTGGTAACTCCCCAAAAGAATCTGGATTATGGTGAGGGAACAGAGAAAAAAGCTCATTTAGGAACGACATGAACAGGCTGCGTAGGTAGCTGTTTATCAGTAAATATCTCCACTGAGATTAAGAAAAGCAGTAGCTTAATAAATAAAGTACTTCCTGGTATGGTTACTGTACTGGTAACTCCCCAAAAGAATCTGGATTTTTGTGAGGGAACAGAGAAAAAAGCTCATTTAAGACCTGCACTTACGAAGGGGGTAGGCAGCTGTATATCAGGGAGTAAACTTTCTGAGAATAAAAACAGCTGGAGCTTGTTAAGGTAATTACACAGGGGAAAGGATCATGTACTGGGAACTCCTCAGAAGAATCTGACTTGTGGTGAGGGGAGAGAGATAAAAGCTCATTTAGGAACGACATGAACATGCTGCATACGTAGCTGTTTATCAGTAAATATCTCCACTGAGATTAAGAAAAGCAGTAGCTTAATAAATTAAGTACTTCCAGGTATGGTTACTGTACTGGTAACTCCCCCAAAGAATCTGTACTGTGGTGAGGGAACTGAGAATAAAGCTCATTTAGGACCTGCACTTAGGAAGGGGGTAGGCAGCTGTATATGAGGGAGTAAACCTTCTGAGAATAAAAACAGCTGGAGCTTGTTAAAGTAATTACACAGGGGAAAGATAATGTACTGGGAACTCCTCAGAAGAATCTGATTCGTGGTGAGGGGAGAGAGATAAAACCTCATTTAGGAACGACATGAACATGCTGTGTAGGTAGCTGTTTATCAGTAAATATCTCCACTGAGTTAAAGACAAGCAGTAGCTTGATAAATTAAGTACTTCCTGGTATGGTTACTGTACTGGTAACTCCCCAAAAGAATCTGGATTGTGGTGAGGGAACAGAGAAAAAAGCTCATTTAGGACCTGCATTTACGAAGGGGGTAGGCAGCTGTATATCAGGGAGTAAACCTTCTGATAATAAATACAGCTGGAGCTTGTTAAGGTAATTACACAGGGGAAAGATAATGTACTTGTAACTCCTCAGAAGAATCTGATTTGTGGAGATGGGAGAGAGATAAAACCTCATTTAGGAACGACATGAACCTGCTGCATAGGTAGCTGTTTATCAGTAAATATCTCCACTGAGATTAAGAAAAGCAGTAGCTTAATAAATTAAGTACTTCCAGGTATGGTTACTGTACTGGTAACTCCCCAAAAGAATCTGTACTGTGGTGAGGGAACAGAGAATAAAGCTCATTTAGGACCTGCACTTAGGAAGGGGGTCGGCAGCTGTATATGAGGGAGTAAACCTTCTGAGAATAAAAACAGCTGGAGCTTGTTAAAGTAATTACACAGGGGAAAGATAATGTACTGGGAACTCCTCAGAAGAATCTGATTTGTGGAGAGGGGAGAGAGATAAACCTCATTTAGGAATGACATGAAAATGCTGCATAGTTAGCTGTTTATCAATAAATATCTCCACTGAGATTAAGAAAAGCAGTAGCTTAATAAATGAAGTACTTCCAGGTATGGTTACTGTACTGGTAACACCCCCAAAAGAATCTGTACTGTGGTGAGGGAACAGAGAATAAAGCTCATTTAGGAAATGCACTTAGGAAGGGGGTAGGCAGCTGTATAT
>NW_025961349.1:0-45479 GCF_023159225.1 Perognathus longimembris pacificus | reverse complement strand
ATCAGATTCTTCTGAGGAGTTCCCAGTACATTATCCTTTCCCCTGTGTAATTACCTTAACAAGCTCCAGCTGTTTTTATTCTCAGAAGGTTTACTCCCTGATATACAGCTGCCTACCCCCTTCGTAAGTGCAGGTCCTAAATGAGCTTTTTTCTCTGTTCCCTCACCACAATCCAGATTCTTTTGGGGAGTTACCAGTACAGTAACCATACCAGGAAGTACTTAATTTATTAAGCTACTGCTTTTCTTAATCTCAGTGGAGATATTTACTGATAAACAGCTACCTACGCAGCATGTTCATGTCGTTCCTAAATGAGCTTTTATCTCTCTCCCCTCACCACAAATCAGATTCTTCTGAGGAGTTCCCAGTACATTATCCTTTCCCCTGTGTAATTACCTTAACAAGCTCCAGCTGTTTTTATTCTCAGAAGGTTTACTCCCTGATATACAGCTGCCTACCCCCTTCGTAAGTGCAGGTCCTAAATGAGCTTTTTTCTCTGTTCCCTCACCACAATCCAGATTCTTTTGGGGAGTTACCAGTACAGTAACCATACCAGGAAGTACTTAATTTATTAAGCTACTGCTTTTCTTAATCTCAGTGGAGATATTTACTGATAAACAGCTACCTACGCAGCATGTTCATGTCGTTCCTAAATGAGCTTTTATCTCTCTCCCCTCACCACAAATCAGATTCTTCTGAGGAGTTCCCAGTACATTATCCTTTCCCCTGTGTAATTACCTTAACAAGCTCCAGCTGTTTTTATTCTCAGAAGGTTTACTCCCTGATATACAGCTGCCTACCCCCTTCGTAAGTGCAGGTCCTAAATGAGCTTTTTTCTCTGTTCCCTCACCACAATCCAGATTCTTTTGGGGAGTTACCAGTACAGTAACCATACCAGGAAGTACTTAATTTATTAAGCTACTGCTTTTCTTAATCTCAGTGGAGATATTTACTGATAAACAGCTACCTACGCAGCATGTTCATGTCGTTCCTAAATGAGCTTTTATCTCTCTCCCCTCACCACAAATCAGATTCTTCTGAGGAGTTCCCAGTACATTATCCTTTCCCCTGTGTAATTACCTTAACAAGCTCCAGCTGTTTTTATTCTCAGAAGGTTTACTCCCTGATATACAGCTGCCTACCCCCTTCGTAAGTGCAGGTCCTAAATGAGCTTTTTTCTCTGTTCCCTCACCACAATCCAGATTCTTTTGGGGAGTTACCAGTACAGTAACCATACCAGGAAGTACTTAATTTATTAAGCTACTGCTTTTCTTAATCTCAGTGGAGATATTTACTGATAAACAGCTACCTACGCAGCATGTTCATGTCGTTCCTAAATGAGCTTTTATCTCTCTCCCCTCACCACAAATCAGATTCTTCTGAGGAGTTCCCAGTACATTATCCTTTCCCCTGTGTAATTACCTTAACAAGCTCCAGCTGTTTTTATTCTCAGAAGGTTTACTCCCTGATATACAGCTGCCTACCCCCTTCGTAAGTGCAGGTCCTAAATGAGCTTTTTTCTCTGTTCCCTCACCACAATCCAGATTCTTTTGGGGAGTTACCAGTACAGTAACCATACCAGGAAGTACTTAATTTATTAAGCTACTGCTTTTCTTAATCTCAGTGGAGATATTTACTGATAAACAGCTACCTACGCAGCATGTTCATGTCGTTCCTAAATGAGCTTTTATCTCTCTCCCCTCACCACAAATCAGATTCTTCTGAGGAGTTCCCAGTACATTATCCTTTCCCCTGTGTAATTACCTTAACAAGCTCCAGCTGTTTTTATTCTCAGAAGGTTTACTCCCTGATATACAGCTGCCTACCCCCTTCGTAAGTGCAGGTCCTAAATGAGCTTTTTTCTCTGTTCCCTCACCACAATCCAGATTCTTTTGGGGAGTTACCAGTACAGTAACCATACCAGGAAGTACTTAATTTATTAAGCTACTGCTTTTCTTAATCTCAGTGGAGATATTTACTGATAAACAGCTACCTACGCAGCATGTTCATGTCGTTCCTAAATGAGCTTTTATCTCTCTCCCCTCACCACAAATCAGATTCTTCTGAGGAGTTCCCAGTACATTATCCTTTCCCCTGTGTAATTACCTTAACAAGCTCCAGCTGTTTTTATTCTCAGAAGGTTTACTCCCTGATATACAGCTGCCTACCCCCTTCGTAAGTGCAGGTCCTAAATGAGCTTTTTTCTCTGTTCCCTCACCACAATCCAGATTCTTTTGGGGAGTTACCAGTACAGTAACCATACCAGGAAGTACTTAATTTATTAAGCTACTGCTTTTCTTAATCTCAGTGGAGATATTTACTGATAAACAGCTACCTACGCAGCATGTTCATGTCGTTCCTAAATGAGCTTTTATCTCTCTCCCCTCACCACAAATCAGATTCTTCTGAGGAGTTCCCAGTACATTATCCTTTCCCCTGTGTAATTACCTTAACAAGCTCCAGCTGTTTTTATTCTCAGAAGGTTTACTCCCTGATATACAGCTGCCTACCCCCTTCGTAAGTGCAGGTCCTAAATGAGCTTTTTTCTCTGTTCCCTCACCACAATCCAGATTCTTTTGGGGAGTTACCAGTACAGTAACCATACCAGGAAGTACTTAATTTATTAAGCTACTGCTTTTCTTAATCTCAGTGGAGATATTTACTGATAAACAGCTACCTACGCAGCATGTTCATGTCGTTCCTAAATGAGCTTTTATCTCTCTCCCCTCACCACAAATCAGATTCTTCTGAGGAGTTCCCAGTACATTATCCTTTCCCCTGTGTAATTACCTTAACAAGCTCCAGCTGTTTTTATTCTCAGAAGGTTTACTCCCTGATATACAGCTGCCTACCCCCTTCGTAAGTGCAGGTCCTAAATGAGCTTTTTTCTCTGTTCCCTCACCACAATCCAGATTCTTTTGGGGAGTTACCAGTACAGTAACCATACCAGGAAGTACTTAATTTATTAAGCTACTGCTTTTCTTAATCTCAGTGGAGATATTTACTGATAAACAGCTACCTACGCAGCATGTTCATGTCGTTCCTAAATGAGCTTTTATCTCTCTCCCCTCACCACAAATCAGATTCTTCTGAGGAGTTCCCAGTACATTATCCTTTCCCCTGTGTAATTACCTTAACAAGCTCCAGCTGTTTTTATTCTCAGAAGGTTTACTCCCTGATATACAGCTGCCTACCCCCTTCGTAAGTGCAGGTCCTAAATGAGCTTTTTTCTCTGTTCCCTCACCACAATCCAGATTCTTTTGGGGAGTTACCAGTACAGTAACCATACCAGGAAGTACTTAATTTATTAAGCTACTGCTTTTCTTAATCTCAGTGGAGATATTTACTGATAAACAGCTACCTACGCAGCATGTTCATGTCGTTCCTAAATGAGCTTTTATCTCTCTCCCCTCACCACAAATCAGATTCTTCTGAGGAGTTCCCAGTACATTATCCTTTCCCCTGTGTAATTACCTTAACAAGCTCCAGCTGTTTTTATTCTCAGAAGGTTTACTCCCTGATATACAGCTGCCTACCCCCTTCGTAAGTGCAGGTCCTAAATGAGCTTTTTTCTCTGTTCCCTCACCACAATCCAGATTCTTTTGGGGAGTTACCAGTACAGTAACCATACCAGGAAGTACTTAATTTATTAAGCTACTGCTTTTCTTAATCTCAGTGGAGATATTTACTGATAAACAGCTACCTACGCAGCATGTTCATGTCGTTCCTAAATGAGCTTTTATCTCTCTCCCCTCACCACAAATCAGATTCTTCTGAGGAGTTCCCAGTACATTATCCTTTCCCCTGTGTAATTACCTTAACAAGCTCCAGCTGTTTTTATTCTCAGAAGGTTTACTCCCTGATATACAGCTGCCTACCCCCTTCGTAAGTGCAGGTCCTAAATGAGCTTTTTTCTCTGTTCCCTCACCACAATCCAGATTCTTTTGGGGAGTTACCAGTACAGTAACCATACCAGGAAGTACTTAATTTATTAAGCTACTGCTTTTCTTAATCTCAGTGGAGATATTTACTGATAAACAGCTACCTACGCAGCATGTTCATGTCGTTCCTAAATGAGCTTTTATCTCTCTCCCCTCACCACAAATCAGATTCTTCTGAGGAGTTCCCAGTACATTATCCTTTCCCCTGTGTAATTACCTTAACAAGCTCCAGCTGTTTTTATTCTCAGAAGGTTTACTCCCTGATATACAGCTGCCTACCCCCTTCGTAAGTGCAGGTCCTAAATGAGCTTTTTTCTCTGTTCCCTCACCACAATCCAGATTCTTTTGGGGAGTTACCAGTACAGTAACCATACCAGGAAGTACTTAATTTATTAAGCTACTGCTTTTCTTAATCTCAGTGGAGATATTTACTGATAAACAGCTACCTACGCAGCATGTTCATGTCGTTCCTAAATGAGCTTTTATCTCTCTCCCCTCACCACAAATCAGATTCTTCTGAGGAGTTCCCAGTACATTATCCTTTCCCCTGTGTAATTACCTTAACAAGCTCCAGCTGTTTTTATTCTCAGAAGGTTTACTCCCTGATATACAGCTGCCTACCCCCTTCGTAAGTGCAGGTCCTAAATGAGCTTTTTTCTCTGTTCCCTCACCACAATCCAGATTCTTTTGGGGAGTTACCAGTACAGTAACCATACCAGGAAGTACTTAATTTATTAAGCTACTGCTTTTCTTAATCTCAGTGGAGATATTTACTGATAAACAGCTACCTACGCAGCATGTTCATGTCGTTCCTAAATGAGCTTTTATCTCTCTCCCCTCACCACAAATCAGATTCTTCTGAGGAGTTCCCAGTACATTATCCTTTCCCCTGTGTAATTACCTTAACAAGCTCCAGCTGTTTTTATTCTCAGAAGGTTTACTCCCTGATATACAGCTGCCTACCCCCTTCGTAAGTGCAGGTCCTAAATGAGCTTTTTTCTCTGTTCCCTCACCACAATCCAGATTCTTTTGGGGAGTTACCAGTACAGTAACCATACCAGGAAGTACTTAATTTATTAAGCTACTGCTTTTCTTAATCTCAGTGGAGATATTTACTGATAAACAGCTACCTACGCAGCATGTTCATGTCGTTCCTAAATGAGCTTTTATCTCTCTCCCCTCACCACAAATCAGATTCTTCTGAGGAGTTCCCAGTACATTATCCTTTCCCCTGTGTAATTACCTTAACAAGCTCCAGCTGTTTTTATTCTCAGAAGGTTTACTCCCTGATATACAGCTGCCTACCCCCTTCGTAAGTGCAGGTCCTAAATGAGCTTTTTTCTCTGTTCCCTCACCACAATCCAGATTCTTTTGGGGAGTTACCAGTACAGTAACCATACCAGGAAGTACTTAATTTATTAAGCTACTGCTTTTCTTAATCTCAGTGGAGATATTTACTGATAAACAGCTACCTACGCAGCATGTTCATGTCGTTCCTAAATGAGCTTTTATCTCTCTCCCCTCACCACAAATCAGATTCTTCTGAGGAGTTCCCAGTACATTATCCTTTCCCCTGTGTAATTACCTTAACAAGCTCCAGCTGTTTTTATTCTCAGAAGGTTTACTCCCTGATATACAGCTGCCTACCCCCTTCGTAAGTGCAGGTCCTAAATGAGCTTTTTTCTCTGTTCCCTCACCACAATCCAGATTCTTTTGGGGAGTTACCAGTACAGTAACCATACCAGGAAGTACTTAATTTATTAAGCTACTGCTTTTCTTAATCTCAGTGGAGATATTTACTGATAAACAGCTACCTACGCAGCATGTTCATGTCGTTCCTAAATGAGCTTTTATCTCTCTCCCCTCACCACAAATCAGATTCTTCTGAGGAGTTCCCAGTACATTATCCTTTCCCCTGTGTAATTACCTTAACAAGCTCCAGCTGTTTTTATTCTCAGAAGGTTTACTCCCTGATATACAGCTGCCTACCCCCTTCGTAAGTGCAGGTCCTAAATGAGCTTTTTTCTCTGTTCCCTCACCACAATCCAGATTCTTTTGGGGAGTTACCAGTACAGTAACCATACCAGGAAGTACTTAATTTATTAAGCTACTGCTTTTCTTAATCTCAGTGGAGATATTTACTGATAAACAGCTACCTACGCAGCATGTTCATGTCGTTCCTAAATGAGCTTTTATCTCTCTCCCCTCACCACAAATCAGATTCTTCTGAGGAGTTCCCAGTACATTATCCTTTCCCCTGTGTAATTACCTTAACAAGCTCCAGCTGTTTTTATTCTCAGAAGGTTTACTCCCTGATATACAGCTGCCTACCCCCTTCGTAAGTGCAGGTCCTAAATGAGCTTTTTTCTCTGTTCCCTCACCACAATCCAGATTCTTTTGGGGAGTTACCAGTACAGTAACCATACCAGGAAGTACTTAATTTATTAAGCTACTGCTTTTCTTAATCTCAGTGGAGATATTTACTGATAAACAGCTACCTACGCAGCATGTTCATGTCGTTCCTAAATGAGCTTTTATCTCTCTCCCCTCACCACAAATCAGATTCTTCTGAGGAGTTCCCAGTACATTATCCTTTCCCCTGTGTAATTACCTTAACAAGCTCCAGCTGTTTTTATTCTCAGAAGGTTTACTCCCTGATATACAGCTGCCTACCCCCTTCGTAAGTGCAGGTCCTAAATGAGCTTTTTTCTCTGTTCCCTCACCACAATCCAGATTCTTTTGGGGAATTACCAGTACAGTAACCATACCAGGAAGTACTTAATTTATTAAGCTACTGCTTTTCTTAATCTCAGTGGAGATATTTACTGATAAACAGCTACCTACGCAGCATGTTCATGTCGTTCCTAAATGAGCTTTTATCTCTCTCCCCTCACCACAAATCAGATTCTTCTGAGGAGTTCCCAGTACATTATCCTTTCCCCTGTGTAATTACCTTAACAAGCTCCAGCTGTTTTTATTCTCAGAAGGTTTACTCCCTGATATACAGCTGCCTACCCCCTTCGTAAGTGCAGGTCCTAAATGAGCTTTTTTCTCTGTTCCCTCACCACAATCCAGATTCTTTTGGGGAGTTACCAGTACAGTAACCATACCAGGAAGTACTTAATTTATTAAGCTACTGCTTTTCTTAATCTCAGTGGAGATATTTACTGATAAACAGCTACCTACGCATCATGTTCATGTCGTTCCTAAATGAGCTTTTATCTCTCTCCCCTCACCACAAATCAGATTCTTCTGAGGAGTTCCCAGTACATTATCCTTTCCCCTGTGTAATTACCTTAACAAGCTCCAGCTGTTTTTATTCTCAGAAGGTTTACTCCCTGATATACAGCTGCCTACCCCCTTCGTAAGTGCAGGTCCTAAATGAGCTTTTTCTCTGTTCCCTCACCACAATCCAGATTCTTTTGGGGAGTTACCAGTACAGTAACCATACCAAGGAAGTACTTAATTTATTAAGCTACTGCTTTTCTTAATCTCAGTGGAGATATTTACTGATAAACAGCTACCTACGCAGCATGTTCATGTCGTTCCTAAATGAGCTTTTATCTCTCTCCCCTCACCACAAATCAGATTCTTCTGAGGTGTTCCCAGTACATTATCCTTTCCCCTGTGTAATTACCTTAACAAGCTCCAGCTGTTTTTATTCTCAGAAGGTTTACTCCCTGATATACAGGTGCCTACCCCCTTAGTAAGTGCAGGTCCTAAATGAGCTTTTTCTCTCTTCCCTCACCACAATCCAGGTTCTTTTGGGAGGTTACCAGTAGAGTAACCATACCAGGAAGTACTTAATTTATTAAGCTACTGCTTTTCTTAATCTCAGTGGAGATATTTACTGATAAACAGCGACCTACGCAGCATGTTCATGTCGTTCCTAAATGAGCTTTTATCTCTCTCCCCTCACCACAAATCAGATTCTTCTGAGGAGTTCCCAGTACATTATCCTTTCCCCTGTGTAATTACCTTAACAAGCTCCAGCTGTTTTTATTCTCAGAAGGTTTACTCCCTGATATACAGCTGCCTACCCCCTTCGTAAGTGCAGGTCCTAAATGAGCTTTTTCTCTGTTCCCTCACCACAATCCAGATTCTTTTGGGGAGTTACCAGTACAGTAACCATACCAGGAAGTACTTAATTTATTAAGCTACTGCTTTTCTTAATCTCAGTGGAGATATTTACTGATAAACAGCTACCTACGCAGCATGTTCATGTCGTTCCTAAATGAGCTTTTATCTCTCTCCCCTCACCACAAATCAGATTCTTCTGAGGAGTTCCCAGTACATTATCCTTTCCCCTGTGTAATTACCTTAACAAGCTCCAGCTGTTTTTATTCTCAGAAGGTTTACTCCCTGATATACAGCTGCCTACCCCCTTCGTAAGTGCAGGTCCTAAATGAGCTTTTTTCTCTGTTCCCTCACCACAATCCAGATTCTTTTGGGGAGTTACCAGTACAGTAACCATACCAGGAAGTACTTAATTTATTAAGCTACTGCTTTTCTTAATCTCAGTGGAGATATTTACTGATAAACAGCTACCTACGCAGCATGTTCATGTCGTTCCTAAATGAGCTTTTATCTCTCTCCCCTCACCACAAATCAGATTCTTCTGAGGAGTTCCCAGTACATTATCCTTTCCCCTGTGTAATTACCTTAACAAGCTCCAGCTGTTTTATTCTCAGAAGGTTTACTCCCTGATATACAGCTGCCTACCCCCTTCGTAAGTGCAGGTCCTAAATGAGCTTTTTTCTCTGTTCCCTCACCACAATCCAGATTCTTTTGGGGAGTTACCAGTACAGTAACCATACCAGGAAGTACTTAATTTATTAAGCTACTGCTTTTCTTAATCTCAGTGGAGATATTTACTGATAAACAGCTACCTACGCAGCATGTTCATGTCGTTCCTAAATGAGCTTTTATCTCTCTCCCCTCACCACAAATCAGATTCTTCTGAGGAGTTCCCAGTACATTATCCTTTCCCCTGTGTAATTACCTTAACAAGCTCCAGCTGTTTTTATTCTCAGAAGGTTTACTCCCTGATATACAGCTGCCTACCCCCTTCGTAAGTGCAGGTCCTAAATGAGCTTTTTTCTCTGTTCCCTCACCACAATCCAGATTCTTTTGGGGAGTTACCAGTACAGTAACCATACCAGGAAGTACTTAATTTATTAAGCTACTGCTTTTCTTAATCTCAGTGGAGATATTTACTGATAAACAGCTACCTACGCAGCATGTTCATGTCGTTCCTAAATGAGCTTTTATCTCTCTCCCCTCACCACAAATCAGATTCTTCTGAGGAGTTCCCAGTACATTATCCTTTCCCCTGTGTAATTACCTTAACAAGCTCCAGCTGTTTTATTCTCAGAAGGTTTACTCCCTGATATACAGCTGCCTACCCCCTTCGTAAGTGCAGGTCCTAAATGAGCTTTTTTCTCTGTTCCCTCACCACAATCCAGATTCTTTTGGGGAGTTACCAGTACAGTAACCATACCAGGAAGTACTTAATTTATTAAGCTACTGCTTTTCTTAATCTCAGTGGAGATATTTACTGATAAACAGCTACCTACGCAGCATGTTCATGTCGTTCCTAAATGAGCTTTTATCTCTCTCCCCTCACCACAAATCAGATTCTTCTGAGGAGTTCCCAGTACATTATCCTTTCCCCTGTGTAATTACCTTAACAAGCTCCAGCTGTTTTTATTCTCAGAAGGTTTACTCCCTGATATACAGCTGCCTACCCCCTTCGTAAGTGCAGGTCCTAAATGAGCTTTTTTCTCTGTTCCCTCACCACAATCCAGATTCTTTTGGGGAGTTACCAGTACAGTAACCATACCAGGAAGTACTTAATTTATTAAGCTACTGCTTTTCTTAATCTCAGTGGAGATATTTACTGATAAACAGCTACCTACGCAGCATGTTCATGTCGTTCCTAAATGAGCTTTTATCTCTCTCCCCTCACCACAAATCAGATTCTTCTGAGGAGTTCCCAGTACATTATCCTTTCCCCTGTGTAATTACCTTAACAAGCTCCAGCTGTTTTTATTCTCAGAAGGTTTACTCCCTGATATACAGCTGCCTACCCCCTTCGTAAGTGCAGGTCCTAAATGAGCTTTTTTCTCTGTTCCCTCACCACAATCCAGATTCTTTTGGGGAGTTACCAGTACAGTAACCATACCAGGAAGTACTTAATTTATTAAGCTACTGCTTTTCTTAATCTCAGTGGAGATATTTACTGATAAACAGCTACCTACGCAGCATGTTCATGTCGTTCCTAAATGAGCTTTTATCTCTCTCCCCTCACCACAAATCAGATTCTTCTGAGGAGTTCCCAGTACATTATCCTTTCCCCTGTGTAATTACCTTAACAAGCTCCAGCTGTTTTTATTCTCAGAAGGTTTACTCCCTGATATACAGCTGCCTACCCCCTTCGTAAGTGCAGGTCCTAAATGAGCTTTTTTCTCTGTTCCCTCACCACAATCCAGATTCTTTTGGGGAGTTACCAGTACAGTAACCATACCAGGAAGTACTTAATTTATTAAGCTACTGCTTTTCTTAATCTCAGTGGAGATATTTACTGATAAACAGCTACCTACGCAGCATGTTCATGTCGTTCCTAAATGAGCTTTTATCTCTCTCCCCTCACCACAAATCAGATTCTTCTGAGGAGTTCCCAGTACATTATCCTTTCCCCTGTGTAATTACCTTAACAAGCTCCAGCTGTTTTTATTCTCAGAAGGTTTACTCCCTGATATACAGCTGCCTACCCCCTTCGTAAGTGCAGGTCCTAAATGAGCTTTTTTCTCTGTTCCCTCACCACAATCCAGATTCTTTTGGGGAGTTACCAGTACAGTAACCATACCAGGAAGTACTTAATTTATTAAGCTACTGCTTTTCTTAATCTCAGTGGAGATATTTACTGATAAACAGCTACCTACGCAGCATGTTCATGTCGTTCCTAAATGAGCTTTTATCTCTCTCCCCTCACCACAAATCAGATTCTTCTGAGGAGTTCCCAGTACATTATCCTTTCCCCTGTGTAATTACCTTAACAAGCTCCAGCTGTTTTTATTCTCAGAAGGTTTACTCCCTGATATACAGCTGCCTACCCCCTTCGTAAGTGCAGGTCCTAAATGAGCTTTTTTCTCTGTTCCCTCACCACAATCCAGATTCTTTTGGGGAATTACCAGTACAGTAACCATACCAGGAAGTACTTAATTTATTAAGCTACTGCTTTTCTTAATCTCAGTGGAGATATTTACTGATAAACAGCTACCTACGCAGCATGTTCATGTCGTTCCTAAATGAGCTTTTATCTCTCTCCCCTCACCACAAATCAGATTCTTCTGAGGAGTTCCCAGTACATTATCCTTTCCCCTGTGTAATTACCTTAACAAGCTCCAGCTGTTTTTATTCTCAGAAGGTTTACTCCCTGATATACAGCTGCCTACCCCCTTCGTAAGTGCAGGTCCTAAATGAGCTTTTTTCTCTGTTCCCTCACCACAATCCAGATTCTTTTGGGGAGTTACCAGTACAGTAACCATACCAGGAAGTACTTAATTTATTAAGCTACTGCTTTTCTTAATCTCAGTGGAGATATTTACTGATAAACAGCTACCTACGCAGCATGTTCATGTCGTTCCTAAATGAGCTTTTATCTCTCTCCCCTCACCACAAATCAGATTCTTCTGAGGAGTTCCCAGTACATTATCCTTTCCCCTGTGTAATTACCTTAACAAGCTCCAGCTGTTTTTATTCTCAGAAGGTTTACTCCCAGATATACAGCTGCCTACCCCCTTCGTAAGTGCAGGTCCTAAATGAGCTTTTTTCTCTGTTCCCTCACCACAATCCAGATTCTTTTGGGGAGTTACCAGTACAGTAACCATACCAGGAAGTACTTAATTTATTAAGCTACTGCTTTTCTTAATCTCAGTGGAGATATTTACTGATAAACAGCTACCTACGCAGCATGTTCATGTCGTTCCTAAATGAGCTTTTATCTCTCTCCCCTCACCACAAATCAGATTCTTCTGAGGAGTTCCCGGTACAGTATCCTTTCCCCTGTGTAATTACCTTAACAAGCTCCAGCTGTTTTTATTCTCAGAAGATTTACTCCCTGATATACAGCTGCCGACCCCCTTCGTAAGTGCAGGTCCTAAATGAGCTTTTTTCACTTTTCCCTCACCACAATCCAGATTCTTTTGGGGAATTACCAGTACAGTAACCATACCAAAAGTACTTAATTTATTAAGCTACTGCTTTTCTTAATCTCAGTGGAGATATTTACTGATAAATAGCTACCTACGCAGCACGTTCATGTTGTTCCTAAATGAGCTTTTATCTCTCTCCCCTCACCACAAATCAGATTCTTCTGAGGACTTCCCAGTACATTATCCTTTCCCCTGTGTAATTACCTTAACAAGCTCCAGCTGTTTTTATTCTCAGAAGGTTTACTCCCTCATATACAGCGGCCTACCCCCTTCGTAAGTGCAGGTCCTAAATGAGCTTTTTTCTCTGTTCCCTCACCAAAATCCAGATTCTTTTGGGGAGTTACCAGTACAGTAACCATACCAGGAAGTACTTAATTTATTAAGCTACTGCTTTTCTTAATCTCAGTGGAGATATTTACTGATAAACAGCTACCTACGCAGCATGTTCATGTCGTTCCTAAATGAGCTTTTATCTCTCTCCCCTCACCACAAATCAGATTCTTCTGAGGAGTTCCCAGTACATTATCCTTTCCCCTGTGTAATTACCTTAACAAGCTCCAGCTGTTTTTATTCTCAGAAGGTTTACTCCCTGATATACAGCTGCCTACCCCCTTCGTAAGTGCAGGTCCTAAATGAGCTTTTTTCTCTGTTCCCTCACCACAATCCAGATTCTTTTGGGGAGTTACCAGTACAGTAACCATACCAGGAAGTACTTAATTTATTAAGCTACTGCTTTTCTTAATCTCAGTGGAGATATTTACTGATAAACAGCTACCTACGCAGCATGTTCATGTCGTTCCTAAATGAGCTTTTATCTCTCTCCCCTCACCACAAATCAGATTCTTCTGAGGAGTTCCCAGTACATTATCCTTTCCCCTGTGTAATTACCTTAACAAGCTCCAGCTGTTTTTATTCTCAGAAGGTTTACTCCCTGATATACAGCTGCCTACCCCCTTCGTAAGTGCAGGTCCTAAATGAGCTTTTTTCTCTGTTCCCTCACCACAATCCAGATTCTTTTGGGGAGTTACCAGTACAGTAACCATACCAGGAAGTACTTAATTTATTAAGCTACTGCTTTTCTTAATCTCAGTGGAGATATTTACTGATAAACAGCTACCTACGCAGCATGTTCATGTCGTTCCTAAATGAGCTTTTATCTCTCTCCCCTCACCACAAATCAGATTCTTCTGAGGAGTTCCCAGTACATTATCCTTTCCCCTGTGTAATTACCTTAACAAGCTCCAGCTGTTTTTATTCTCAGAAGGTTTACTCCCTGATATACAGCTGCCTACCCCCTTCGTAAGTGCAGGTCCTAAATGAGCTTTTTTCTCTGTTCCCTCACCACAATCCAGATTCTTTTGGGGAGTTACCAGTACAGTAACCATACCAGGAAGTACTTAATTTATTAAGCTACTGCTTTTCTTAATCTCAGTGGAGATATTTACTGATAAACAGCTACCTACGCAGCATGTTCATGTCGTTCCTAAATGAGCTTTTATCTCTCTCCCCTCACCACAAATCAGATTCTTCTGAGGAGTTCCCAGTACATTATCCTTTCCCCTGTGTAATTACCTTAACAAGCTCCAGCTGTTTTTATTCTCAGAAGGTTTACTCCCTGATATACAGCTGCCTACCCCCTTCGTAAGTGCAGGTCCTAAATGAGCTTTTTTCTCTGTTCCCTCACCACAATCCAGATTCTTTTGGGGAGTTACCAGTACAGTAACCATACCAGGAAGTACTTAATTTATTAAGCTACTGCTTTTCTTAATCTCAGTGGAGATATTTACTGATAAACAGCTACCTACGCAGCATGTTCATGTCGTTCCTAAATGAGCTTTTATCTCTCTCCCCTCACCACAAATCAGATTCTTCTGAGGAGTTCCCAGTACATTATCCTTTCCCCTGTGTAATTACCTTAACAAGCTCCAGCTGTTTTTATTCTCAGAAGGTTTACTCCCTGATATACAGCTGCCTACCCCCTTCGTAAGTGCAGGTCCTAAATGAGCTTTTTTCTCTTCCCTCACCACAATCCAGATTCTTTTGGGGAGTTACCAGTACAGTAACCATACCAGGAAGTACTTAATTTATTAAGCTACTGCTTTTCTTAATCTCAGTGGAGATATTTACTGATAAACAGCTACCTACGCAGCATGTTCATGTCGTTCCTAAATGAGCTTTTATCTCTCTCCCCTCACCACAAATCAGATTCTTCTGAGGAGTTCCCAGTACATTATCCTTTCCCCTGTGTAATTACCTTAACAAGCTCCAGCTGTTTTTATTCTCAGAAGGTTTACTCCCTGATATACAGCTGCCTACCCCCTTCGTAAGTGCAGGTCCTAAATGAGCTTTTTCTCTGTTCCCTCACCACAATCCAGATTCTTTTGGGGAGTTACCAGTACAGTAACCATACCAGGAAGTACTTAATTTATTAAGCTACTGCTTTTCTTAATCTCAGTGGAGATATTTACTGATAAACAGCTACCTACGCAGCATGTTCATGTCGTTCCTAAATGAGCTTTTATCTCTCTCCCCTCACCACAAATCAGATTCTTCTGAGGAGTTCCCAGTACATTATCCTTTCCCCTGTGTAATTACCTTAACAAGCTCCAGCTGTTTTTATTCTCAGAAGGTTTACTCCCTGATATACAGCTGCCTACCCCCTTCGTAAGTGCAGGTCCTAAATGAGCTTTTTTCTCTGTTCCCTCACCACAATCCAGATTCTTTTGGGGAGTTACCAGTACAGTAACCATACCAGGAAGTACTTAATTTATTAAGCTACTGCTTTTCTTAATCTCAGTGGAGATATTTACTGATAAACAGCTACCTACGCAGCATGTTCATGTCGTTCCTAAATGAGCTTTTATCTCTCTCCCCTCACCACAAATCAGATTCTTCTGAGGAGTTCCCAGTACATTATCCTTTCCCCTGTGTAATTACCTTAACAAGCTCCAGCTGTTTTTATTCTCAGAAGGTTTACTCCCTGATATACAGCTGCCTACCCCCTTCGTAAGTGCAGGTCCTAAATGAGCTTTTTTCTCTGTTCCCTCACCACAATCCAGATTCTTTTGGGGAGTTACCAGTACAGTAACCATACCAGGAAGTACTTAATTTATTAAGCTACTGCTTTTCTTAATCTCAGTGGAGATATTTACTGATAAACAGCTACCTACGCAGCATGTTCATGTCGTTCCTAAATGAGCTTTTATCTCTCTCCCCTCACCACAAATCAGATTCTTCTGAGGAGTTCCCAGTACATTATCCTTTCCCCTGTGTAATTACCTTAACAAGCTCCAGCTGTTTTTATTCTCAGAAGGTTTACTCCCTGATATACAGCTGCCTACCCCCTTCGTAAGTGCAGGTCCTAAATGAGCTTTTTTCTCTGTTCCCTCACCACAATCCAGATTCTTTTGGGGAGTTACCAGTACAGTAACCATACCAGGAAGTACTTAATTTATTAAGCTACTGCTTTTCTTAATCTCAGTGGAGATATTTACTGATAAACAGCTACCTACGCAGCATGTTCATGTCGTTCCTAAATGAGCTTTTATCTCTCTCCCCTCACCACAAATCAGATTCTTCTGAGGAGTTCCCAGTACATTATCCTTTCCCCTGTGTAATTACCTTAACAAGCTCCAGCTGTTTTTATTCTCAGAAGGTTTACTCCCTGATATACAGCTGCCTACCCCCTTCGTAAGTGCAGGTCCTAAATGAGCTTTTTTCTCTGTTCCCTCACCACAATCCAGATTCTTTTGGGGAGTTACCAGTACAGTAACCATACCAGGAAGTACTTAATTTATTAAGCTACTGCTTTTCTTAATCTCAGTGGAGATATTTACTGATAAACAGCTACCTACGCAGCATGTTCATGTCGTTCCTAAATGAGCTTTTATCTCTCTCCCCTCACCACAAATCAGATTCTTCTGAGGAGTTCCCAGTACATTATCCTTTCCCCTGTGTAATTACCTTAACAAGCTCCAGCTGTTTTTATTCTCAGAAGGTTTACTCCCTGATATACAGCTGCCTACCCCCTTCGTAAGTGCAGGTCCTAAATGAGCTTTTTTCTCTGTTCCCTCACCACAATCCAGATTCTTTTGGGGAGTTACCAGTAGAGTAACCATACCAGGAAGTACTTAATTTATTAAGCTACTGCTTTTCTTAATCTCAGTGGAGATATTTACTGATAAACAGCTACCTACGCAGCATGTTCATGTCGTTCCTAAATGAGCTTTTATCTCTCTCCCCTCACCACAAATCAGATTCTTCTGAGGAGTTCCCAGTACATTATCCTTTCCCCTGTGTAATTACCTTAACAAGCTCCAGCTGTTTTTATTCTCAGAAGGTTTACTCCCTGATATACAGCTGCCTACCCCCTTCGTAAGTGCAGGTCCTAAATGAGCTTTTTTCTCTGTTCCCTCACCACAATCCAGATTCTTTTGGGGAGTTACCAGTACAGTAACCATACCAGGAAGTACTTAATTTATTAAGCTACTGCTTTTCTTAATCTCAGTGGAGATATTTACTGATAAACAGCTACCTACGCAGCATGTTCATGTCGTTCCTAAATGAGCTTTTATCTCTCTCCCCTCACCACAAATCAGATTCTTCTGAGGAGTTCCCAGTACATTATCCTTTCCCCTGTGTAATTACCTTAACAAGCTCCAGCTGTTTTTATTCTCAGAAGGTTTACTCCCTGATATACAGCTGCCTACCCCCTTCGTAAGTGCAGGTCCTAAATGAGCTTTTTTCTCTGTTCCCTCACCACCATCCAGATTCTTTTGGGGAGTTACCAGTACAGTAACCATACCAGGAAGTACTTAATTTATTAAGCTACTGCTTTTCTTAATCTCAGTGGAGATATTTACTGATAAACAGCTACCTACGCAGCATGTTCATGTCGTTCCTAAATGAGCTTTTATCTCTCTCCCCTCACCACAAATCAGATTCTTCTGAGGAGTTCCCAGTACATTATCCTTTCCCCTGTGTAATTACCTTAACAAGCTCCAGCTGTTTTTATTCTCAGAAGGTTTACTCCCTGATATACAGCTGCCTACCCCCTTCGTAAGTGCAGGTCCTAAATGAGCTTTTTTCTCTGTTCCCTCACCACAATCCAGATTCTTTTGGGGAGTTACCAGTACAGTAACCATACCAGGAAGTACTTAATTTATTAAGCTACTGCTTTTCTTAATCTCAGTGGAGATATTTACTGATAAACAGCTACCTACGCAGCATGTTCATGTCGTTCCTAAATGAGCTTTTATCTCTCTCCCCTCACCACAAATCAGATTCTTCTGAGGAGTTCCCAGTACATTATCCTTTCCCCTGTGTAATTACCTTAACAAGCTCCAGCTGTTTTTATTCTCAGAAGGTTTACTCCCTGATATACAGCTGCCTACCCCCTTCGTAAGTGCAGGTCCTAAATGAGCTTTTTTCTCTGTTCCCTCACCACAATCCAGATTCTTTTGGGGAATTACCAGTACAGTAACCATACCAGGAAGTACTTAATTTATTAAGCTACTGCTTTTCTTAATCTCAGTGGAGATATTTACTGATAAACAGCTACCTACGCAGCATGTTCATGTCGTTCCTAAATGAGCTTTTATCTCTCTCCCCTCACCACAAATCAGATTCTTCTGAGGAGTTCCCAGTACATTATCCTTTCCCCTGTGTAATTACCTTAACAAGCTCCAGCTGTTTTTATTCTCAGAAGGTTTACTCCCTGATATACAGCTGCCTACCCCCTTCGTAAGTGCAGGTCCTAAATGAGCTTTTTTCTCTGTTCCCTCACCACAATCCAGATTCTTTTGGGGAGTTACCAGTACAGTAACCATACCAGGAAGTACTTAATTTATTAAGCTACTGCTTTTCTTAATCTCAGTGGAGATATTTACTGATAAACAGCTACCTACGCAGCATGTTCATGTCGTTCCTAAATGAGCTTTTATCTCTCTCCCCTCACCACAAATCAGATTCTTCTGAGGAGTTCCCAGTACATTATCCTTTCCCCTGTGTAATTACCTTAACAAGCTCCAGCTGTTTTTATTCTCAGAAGGTTTACTCCCTGATATACAGCTGCCTACCCCCTTCGTAAGTGCAGGTCCTAAATGAGCTTTTTTCTCTGTTCCCTCACCACAATCCAGATTCTTTTGGGGAGTTACCAGTACAGTAACCATACCAGGAAGTACTTAATTTATTAAGCTACTGCTTTTCTTAATCTCAGTGGAGATATTTACTGATAAACAGCTACCTACGCAGCATGTTCATGTCGTTCCTAAATGAGCTTTTATCTCTCTCCCCTCACCACAAATCAGATTCTTCTGAGGAGTTCCCAGTACATTATCCTTTCCCCTGTGTAATTACCTTAACAAGCTCCAGCTGTTTTTATTCTCAGAAGGTTTACTCCCTGATATACAGCTGCCTACCCCCTTCGTAAGTGCAGGTCCTAAATGAGCTTTTTTCTCTGTTCCCTCACCACAATCCAGATTCTTTTGGGAGTTACCAGTACAGTAACCATACCAGGAAGTACTTAATTTATTAAGCTACTGCTTTTCTTAATCTCAGTGGAGATATTTACTGATAAACAGCTACCTACGCAGCATGTTCATGTCGTTCCTAAATGAGCTTTTATCTCTCTCCCCTCACCACAAATCAGATTCTTCTGAGGAGTTCCCAGTACATTATCCTTTCCCCTGTGTAATTACCTTAACAAGCTCCAGCTGTTTTTATTCTCAGAAGGTTTACTCCCTGATATACAGCTGCCTACCCCCTTCGTAAGTGCAGGTCCTAAATGAGCTTTTTTCTCTGTTCCCTCACCAAAATCCAGATTCTTTTGGGGAGTTACCAGTACAGTAACCATACCAGGAAGTACTTAATTTATTAAGCTACTGCTTTTCTTAATCTCAGTGGAGATATTTACTGATAAACAGCTACCTACGCAGCATGTTCATGTCGTTCCTAAATGAGCTTTTATCTCTCTCCCCTCACCACAAATCAGATTCTTCTGAGGAGTTCCCAGTACATTATCCTTTCCCCTGTGTAATTACCTTAACAAGCTCCAGCTGTTTTTATTCTCAGAAGGTTTACTCCCTGATATACAGCTGCCTACCCCCTTCGTAAGTGCAGGTCCTAAATGAGCTTTTTTCTCTGTTCCCTCACCACAATCCAGATTCTTTTGGGGAGTTACCAGTACAGTAACCATACCAGGAAGTACTTAATTTATTAAGCTACTGCTTTTCTTAATCTCAGTGGAGATATTTACTGATAAACAGCTACCTACGCAGCATGTTCATGTCGTTCCTAAATGAGCTTTTATCTCTCTCCCCTCACCACAAATCAGATTCTTCTGAGGAGTTCCCAGTACATTATCCTTTCCCCTGTGTAATTACCTTAACAAGCTCCAGCTGTTTTTATTCTCAGAAGGTTTACTCCCTGATATACAGCTGCCTACCCCCTTCGTAAGTGCAGGTCCTAAATGAGCTTTTTTCTCTGTTCCCTCACCACAATCCAGATTCTTTTGGGGAGTTACCAGTACAGTAACCATACCAGGAAGTACTTAATTTATTAAGCTACTGCTTTTCTTAATCTCAGTGGAGATATTTACTGATAAACAGCTACCTACGCAGCATGTTCATGTCGTTCCTAAATGAGCTTTTATCTCTCTCCCCTCACCACAAATCAGATTCTTCTGAGGAGTTCCCAGTACATTATCCTTTCCCCTGTGTAATTACCTTAACAAGCTCCAGCTGTTTTTATTCTCAGAAGGTTTACTCCCTGATATACAGCTGCCTACCCCCTTCGTAAGTGCAGGTCCTAAATGAGCTTTTTTCTCTGTTCCCTCACCACAATCCAGATTCTTTTGGGGAATTACCAGTACAGTAACCATACCAGGAAGTACTTAATTTATTAAGCTACTGCTTTTCTTAATCTCAGTGGAGATATTTACTGATAAACAGCTACCTACGCAGCATGTTCATGTCGTTCCTAAATGAGCTTTTATCTCTCTCCCCTCACCACAAATCAGATTCTTCTGAGGAGTTCCCAGTACATTATCCTTTCCCCTGTGTAATTACCTTAACAAGCTCCAGCTGTTTTTATTCTCAGAAGGTTTACTCCCTGATATACAGCTGCCTACCCCCTTCGTAAGTGCAGGTCCTAAATGAGCTTTTTTCTCTGTTCCCTCACCACAATCCAGATTCTTTTGGGGAGTTACCAGTACAGTAACCATACCAGGAAGTACTTAATTTATTAAGCTACTGCTTTTCTTAATCTCAGTGGAGATATTTACTGATAAACAGCTACCTACGCAGCATGTTCATGTCGTTCCTAAATGAGCTTTTATCTCTCTCCCCTCACCACAAATCAGATTCTTCTGAGGAGTTCCCAGTACATTATCCTTTCCCCTGTGTAATTACCTTAACAAGCTCCAGCTGTTTTTATTCTCAGAAGGTTTACTCCCTGATATACAGCTGCCTACCCCCTTCGTAAGTGCAGGTCCTAAATGAGCTTTTTTCTCTGTTCCCTCACCACAATCCAGATTCTTTTGGGGAGTTACCAGTACAGTAACCATACCAGGAAGTACTTAATTTATTAAGCTACTGCTTTTCTTAATCTCAGTGGAGATATTTACTGATAAACAGCTACCTACGCAGCATGTTCATGTCGTTCCTAAATGAGCTTTTATCTCTCTCCCCTCACCACAAATCAGATTCTTCTGAGGAGTTCCCAGTACATTATCCTTTCCCCTGTGTAATTACCTTAACAAGCTCCAGCTGTTTTTATTCTCAGAAGGTTTACTCCCTGATATACAGCTGCCTACCCCCTTCGTAAGTGCAGGTCCTAAATGAGCTTTTTTCTCTGTTCCCTCACCACAATCCAGATTCTTTTGGGGAGTTACCAGTACAGTAACCATACCAGGAAGTACTTAATTTATTAAGCTACTGCTTTTCTTAATCTCAGTGGAGATATTTACTGATAAACAGCTACCTACGCAGCATGTTCATGTCGTTCCTAAATGAGCTTTTATCTCTCTCCCCTCACCACAAATCAGATTCTTCTGAGGAGTTCCCAGTACATTATCCTTTCCCCTGTGTAATTACCTTAACAAGCTCCAGCTGTTTTTATTCTCAGAAGGTTTACTCCCTGATATACAGCTGCCTACCCCCTTCGTAAGTGCAGGTCCTAAATGAGCTTTTTTCTCTGTTCCCTCACCACAATCCAGATTCTTTTGGGGAGTTACCAGTACAGTAACCATACCAGGAAGTACTTAATTTATTAAGCTACTGCTTTTCTTAATCTCAGTGGAGATATTTACTGATAAACAGCTACCTACGCAGCATGTTCATGTCGTTCCTAAATGAGCTTTTATCTCTCTCCCCTCACCACAAATCAGATTCTTCTGAGGAGTTCCCAGTACATTATCCTTTCCCCTGTGTAATTACCTTAACAAGCTCCAGCTGTTTTTATTCTCAGAAGGTTTACTCCCTGATATACAGCTGCCTACCCCCTTCGTAAGTGCAGGTCCTAAATGAGCTTTTTTCTCTGTTCCCTCACCACAATCCAGATTCTTTTGGGGAGTTACCAGTACAGTAACCATACCAGGAAGTACTTAATTTATTAAGCTACTGCTTTTCTTAATCTCAGTGGAGATATTTACTGATAAACAGCTACCTACGCAGCATGTTCATGTCGTTCCTAAATGAGCTTTTATCTCTCTCCCCTCACCACAAATCAGATTCTTCTGAGGAGTTCCCAGTACATTATCCTTTCCCCTGTGTAATTACCTTAACAAGCTCCAGCTGTTTTTATTCTCAGAAGGTTTACTCCCTGATATACAGCTGCCTACCCCCTTCGTAAGTGCAGGTCCTAAATGAGCTTTTTTCTCTGTTCCCTCACCACAATCCAGATTCTTTTGGGGAGTTACCAGTACAGTAACCATACCAGGAAGTACTTAATTTATTAAGCTACTGCTTTTCTTAATCTCAGTGGAGATATTTACTGATAAACAGCTACCTACGCAGCATGTTCATGTCGTTCCTAAATGAGCTTTTATCTCTCTCCCCTCACCACAAATCAGATTCTTCTGAGGAGTTCCCAGTACATTATCCTTTCCCCTGTGTAATTACCTTAACAAGCTCCAGCTGTTTTTATTCTCAGAAGGTTTACTCCCTGATATACAGCTGCCTACCCCCTTCGTAAGTGCAGGTCCTAAATGAGCTTTTTTCTCTGTTCCCTCACCACAATCCAGATTCTTTTGGGGAGTTACCAGTACAGTAACCATACCAGGAAGTACTTAATTTATTAAGCTACTGCTTTTCTTAATCTCAGTGGAGATATTTACTGATAAACAGCTACCTACGCAGCATGTTCATGTCGTTCCTAAATGAGCTTTTATCTCTCTCCCCTCACCACAAATCAGATTCTTCTGAGGAGTTCCCAGTACATTATCCTTTCCCCTGTGTAATTACCTTAACAAGCTCCAGCTGTTTTTATTCTCAGAAGGTTTACTCCCTGATATACAGCTGCCTACCCCCTTCGTAAGTGCAGGTCCTAAATGAGCTTTTTCTCTGTTCCCTCACCACAATCCAGATTCTTTTGGGGAGTTACCAGTACAGTAACCATACCAGGAAGTACTTAATTTATTAAGCTACTGCTTTTCTTAATCTCAGTGGAGATATTTACTGATAAACAGCTACCTACGCAGCATGTTCATGTCGTTCCTAAATGAGCTTTTATCTCTCTCCCCTCACCACAAATCAGATTCTTCTGAGGAGTTCCCAGTACATTATCCTTTCCCCTGTGTAATTACCTTAACAAGCTCCAGCTGTTTTTATTCTCAGAAGGTTTACTCCCTGATATACAGCTGCCTACCCCCTTCGTAAGTGCAGGTCCTAAATGAGCTTTTTTCTCTGTTCCCTCACCACAATCCAGATTCTTTTGGGGAGTTACCAGTACAGTAACCATACCAGGAAGTACTTAATTTATTAAGCTACTGCTTTTCTTAATCTCAGTGGAGATATTTACTGATAAACAGCTACCTACGCAGCATGTTCATGTCGTTCCTAAATGAGCTTTTATCTCTCTCCCCTCACCACAAATCAGATTCTTCTGAGGAGTTCCCAGTACATTATCCTTTCCCCTGTGTAATTACCTTAACAAGCTCCAGCTGTTTTTATTCTCAGAAGGTTTACTCCCTGATATACAGCTGCCTACCCCCTTCGTAAGTGCAGGTCCTAAATGAGCTTTTTTCTCTGTTCCCTCACCACAATCCAGATTCTTTTGGGGAGTTACCAGTACAGTAACCATACCAGGAAGTACTTAATTTATTAAGCTACTGCTTTTCTTAATCTCAGTGGAGATATTTACTGATAAACAGCTACCTACGCAGCATGTTCATGTCGTTCCTAAATGAGCTTTTATCTCTCTCCCCTCACCACAAATCAGATTCTTCTGAGGAGTTCCCAGTACATTATCCTTTCCCCTGTGTAATTACCTTAACAAGCTCCAGCTGTTTTTATTCTCAGAAGGTTTACTCCCTGATATACAGCTGCCTACCCCCTTCGTAAGTGCAGGTCCTAAATGAGCTTTTTTCTCTGTTCCCTCACCACAATCCAGATTCTTTGGGGAGTTACCAGTACAGTAACCATACCAGGAAGTACTTAATTTATTAAGCTACTGCTTTTCTTAATCTCAGTGGAGATATTTACTGATAAACAGCTACCTACGCAGCATGTTCATGTCGTTCCTAAATGAGCTTTTATCTCTCTCCCCTCACCACAAATCAGATTCTTCTGAGGAGTTCCCAGTACATTATCCTTTCCCCTGTGTAATTACCTTAACAAGCTCCAGCTGTTTTTATTCTCAGAAGGTTTACTCCCTGATATACAGCTGCCTACCCCCTTCGTAAGTGCAGGTCCTAAATGAGCTTTTTTCTCTGTTCCCTCACCAAAATCCAGATTCTTTTGGGGAGTTACCAGTACAGTAACCATACCAGGAAGTACTTAATTTATTAAGCTACTGCTTTTCTTAATCTCAGTGGAGATATTTACTGATAAACAGCTACCTACGCAGCATGTTCATGTCGTTCCTAAATGAGCTTTTATCTCTCTCCCCTCACCACAAATCAGATTCTTCTGAGGAGTTCCCAGTACATTATCCTTTCCCCTGTGTAATTACCTTAACAAGCTCCAGCTGTTTTTATTCTCAGAAGGTTTACTCCCTGATATACAGCTGCCTACCCCCTTCGTAAGTGCAGGTCCTAAATGAGCTTTTTTCTCTGTTCCCTCACCACAATCCAGATTCTTTTGGGGAGTTACCAGTACAGTAACCATACCAGGAAGTACTTAATTTATTAAGCTACTGCTTTTCTTAATCTCAGTGGAGATATTTACTGATAAACAGCTACCTACGCAGCATGTTCATGTCGTTCCTAAATGAGCTTTTATCTCTCTCCCCTCACCACAAATCAGATTCTTCTGAGGAGTTCCCAGTACATTATCCTTTCCCCTGTGTAATTACCTTAACAAGCTCCAGCTGTTTTATTCTCAGAAGGTTTACTCCCTGATATACAGCTGCCTACCCCCTTCGTAAGTGCAGGTCCTAAATGAGCTTTTTTCTCTGTTCCCTCACCACAATCCAGATTCTTTTGGGGAGTTACCAGTACAGTAACCATACCAGGAAGTACTTAATTTATTAAGCTACTGCTTTTCTTAATCTCAGTGGAGATATTTACTGATAAACAGCTACCTACGCAGCATGTTCATGTCGTTCCTAAATGAGCTTTTATCTCTCTCCCCTCACCACAAATCAGATTCTTCTGAGGAGTTCCCAGTACATTATCCTTTCCCCTGTGTAATTACCTTAACAAGCTCCAGCTGTTTTTATTCTCAGAAGGTTTACTCCCTGATATACAGCTGCCTACCCCCTTCGTAAGTGCAGGTCCTAAATGAGCTTTTTTCTCTGTTCCCTCACCACAATCCAGATTCTTTTGGGGAGTTACCAGTACAGTAACCATACCAGGAAGTACTTAATTTATTAAGCTACTGCTTTTCTTAATCTCAGTGGAGATATTTACTGATAAACAGCTACCTACGCAGCATGTTCATGTCGTTCCTAAATGAGCTTTTATCTCTCTCCCCTCACCACAAATCAGATTCTTCTGAGGAGTTCCCAGTACATTATCCTTTCCCCTGTGTAATTACCTTAACAAGCTCCAGCTGTTTTTATTCTCAGAAGGTTTACTCCCTGATATACAGCTGCCTACCCCCTTCGTAAGTGCAGGTCCTAAATGAGCTTTTTTCTCTGTTCCCTCACCACAATCCAGATTCTTTTGGGGAGTTACCAGTACAGTAACCATACCAGGAAGTACTTAATTTATTAAGCTACTGCTTTTCTTAATCTCAGTGGAGATATTTACTGATAAACAGCTACCTACGCAGCATGTTCATGTCGTTCCTAAATGAGCTTTTATCTCTCTCCCCTCACCACAAATCAGATTCTTCTGAGGAGTTCCCAGTACATTATCCTTTCCCCTGTGTAATTACCTTAACAAGCTCCAGCTGTTTTTATTCTCAGAAGGTTTACTCCCTGATATACAGCTGCCTACCCCCTTCGTAAGTGCAGGTCCTAAATGAGCTTTTTTCTCTGTTCCCTCACCACAATCCAGATTCTTTTGGGGAATTACCAGTACAGTAACCATACCAGGAAGTACTTAATTTATTAAGCTACTGCTTTTCTTAATCTCAGTGGAGATATTTACTGATAAACAGCTACCTACGCAGCATGTTCATGTCGTTCCTAAATGAGCTTTTATCTCTCTCCCCTCACCACAAATCAGATTCTTCTGAGGAGTTCCCAGTACATTATCCTTTCCCCTGTGTAATTACCTTAACAAGCTCCAGCTGTTTTTATTCTCAGAAGGTTTACTCCCTGATATACAGCTGCCTACCCCCTTCGTAAGTGCAGGTCCTAAATGAGCTTTTTTCTCTGTTCCCTCACCACAATCCAGATTCTTTTGGGGAGTTACCAGTACAGTAACCATACCAGGAAGTACTTAATTTATTAAGCTACTGCTTTTCTTAATCTCAGTGGAGATATTTACTGATAAACAGCTACCTACGCAGCATGTTCATGTCGTTCCTAAATGAGCTTTTATCTCTCTCCCCTCACCACAAATCAGATTCTTCTGAGGAGTTCCCAGTACATTATCCTTTCCCCTGTGTAATTACCTTAACAAGCTCCAGCTGTTTTTATTCTCAGAAGGTTTACTCCCTGATATACAGCTGCCTACCCCCTTCGTAAGTGCAGGTCCTAAATGAGCTTTTTTCTCTGTTCCCTCACCACAATCCAGATTCTTTTGGGGAGTTACCAGTACAGTAACCATACCAGGAAGTACTTAATTTATTAAGCTACTGCTTTTCTTAATCTCAGTGGAGATATTTACTGATAAACAGCTACCTACGCAGCATGTTCATGTCGTTCCTAAATGAGCTTTTATCTCTCTCCCCTCACCACAAATCAGATTCTTCTGAGGAGTTCCCAGTACAGTATCCTTTCCCCTGTGTAATTACCTTAACAAGCTCCAGCTGTTTTTATTCTCAGAAGATTTACTCCCTGATATACAGCTGCCTACCCCCTTCGTAAGTGCAGGTCCTAAATGAGCTTTTTTCACTGTTCCCTCACCACAATCCAGATTCTTTTGGGGAATTACCAGTACAGTAACCATACCAAAAGTACTTAATTTATTAAGCTACTGCTTTTCTTAATCTCAGTGGAGATATTTACTGATAAATAGCTACCTACGCAGCACGTTCATGTTGTTCCTAAATGAGCTTTTATCTCTCTCCCCTCACCACAAATCAGATTCTTCTGAGGAGTTCCCAGTACATTATCCTTTCCCCTGTGTAATTACCTTAACAAGCTCCAGCTGTTTTTATTCTCAGAAGGTTTACTCCCTGATATACAGCGGCCTACCCCCTTCGTAAGTGCAGGTCCTAAATGAGCTTTTTTCTCTGTTCCCTCACCACAAATCCAGATTCTTTTGGGGAGTTACCAGTACAGTAACCATACCAGGAAGTACTTAATTTATTAAGCTACTGCTTTTCTTAATCTCAGTGGAGATATTTACTGATAAACAGCTACCTACGCAGCATGTTCATGTCGTTCCTAAATGAGCTTTTATCTCTCTCCCCTCACCACAAATCAGATTCTTCTGAGGAGTTCCCAGTACATTATCCTTTCCCCTGTGTAATTACCTTAACAAGCTCCAGCTGTTTTTATTCTCAGAAGGTTTACTCCCTGATATACAGCTGCCTACCCCCTTCGTAAGTGCAGGTCCTAAATGAGCTTTTTTCTCTGTTCCCTCACCACAATCCAGATTCTTTTGGGGAGTTACCAGTACAGTAACCATACCAGGAAGTACTTAATTTATTAAGCTACTGCTTTTCTTAATCTCAGTGGAGATATTTACTGATAAACAGCTACCTACGCAGCATGTTCATGTCGTTCCTAAATGAGCTTTTATCTCTCTCCCCTCACCACAAATCAGATTCTTCTGAGGAGTTCCCAGTACATTATCCTTTCCCCTGTGTAATTACCTTAACAAGCTCCAGCTGTTTTTATTCTCAGAAGGTTTACTCCCTGATATACAGCTGCCTACCCCCTTCGTAAGTGCAGGTCCTAAATGAGCTTTTTTCTCTGTTCCCTCACCACAATCCAGATTCTTTTGGGGAGTTACCAGTACAGTAACCATACCAGGAAGTACTTAATTTATTAAGCTACTGCTTTTCTTAATCTCAGTGGAGATATTTACTGATAAACAGCTACCTACGCAGCATGTTCATGTCGTTCCTAAATGAGCTTTTATCTCTCTCCCCTCACCACAAATCAGATTCTTCTGAGGAGTTCCCAGTACATTATCCTTTCCCCTGTGTAATTACCTTAACAAGCTCCAGCTGTTTTTATTCTCAGAAGGTTTACTCCCTGATATACAGCTGCCTACCCCCTTCGTAAGTGCAGGTCCTAAATGAGCTTTTTTCTCTGTTCCCTCACCACAATCCAGATTCTTTTGGGGAGTTACCAGTACAGTAACCATACCAGGAAGTACTTAATTTATTAAGCTACTGCTTTTCTTAATCTCAGTGGAGATATTTACTGATAAACAGCTACCTACGCAGCATGTTCATGTCGTTCCTAAATGAGCTTTTATCTCTCTCCCCTCACCACAAATCAGATTCTTCTGAGGAGTTCCCAGTACATTATCCTTTCCCCTGTGTAATTACCTTAACAAGCTCCAGCTGTTTTTATTCTCAGAAGGTTTACTCCCTGATATACAGCTGCCTACCCCCTTCGTAAGTGCAGGTCCTAAATGAGCTTTTTTCTCTGTTCCCTCACCACAATCCAGATTCTTTTGGGGAATTACCAGTACAGTAACCATACCAGGAAGTACTTAATTTATTAAGCTACTGCTTTTCTTAATCTCAGTGGAGATATTTACTGATAAACAGCTACCTACGCAGCATGTTCATGTCGTTCCTAAATGAGCTTTTATCTCTCTCCCCTCACCACAAATCAGATTCTTCTGAGGAGTTCCCAGTACATTATCCTTTCCCCTGTGTAATTACCTTAACAAGCTCCAGCTGTTTTTATTCTCAGAAGGTTTACTCCCTGATATACAGCTGGCCTACCCCCTTCGTAAGTGCAGGTCCTAAATGAGCTTTTTTCTCTGTTCCCTCACCAAATCCAGATTCTTTTGGGGAGTTACCAGTACAGTAACCATACCAGGAAGTACTTAATTTATTAAGCTACTGCTTTTCTTAATCTCAGTGGAGATATTTACTGATAAACAGCTACCTACGCAGCATGTTCATGTCGTTCCTAAATGAGCTTTTATCTCTCTCCCCTCACCACAAATCAGATTCTTCTGAGGAGTTCCCAGTACATTATCCTTTCCCCTGTGTAATTACCTTAACAAGCTCCAGCTGTTTTTATTCTCAGAAGGTTTACTCCCTGATATACAGCTGCCTACCCCCTTCGTAAGTGCAGGTCCTAAATGAGCTTTTTCTCTGTTCCCTCACCACAATCCAGATTCTTTTGGGGAGTTACCAGTACAGTAACCATACCAGGAAGTACTTAATTTATTAAGCTACTGCTTTTCTTAATCTCAGTGGAGATATTTACTGATAAACAGCTACCTACGCAGCATGTTCATGTCGTTCCTAAATGAGCTTTTATCTCTCTCCCCTCACCACAAATCAGATTCTTCTGAGGTGTTCCCAGTACATTATCCTTTCCCCTGTGTAATTACCTTAACAAGCTCCAGCTGTTTTTATTCTCAGAAGGTTTACTCCCTGATATACAGGTGCCTACCCCCTTAGTAAGTGCAGGTCCTAAATGAGCATTTTTCTCTGTTCCCTCACCACAATCCAGGTTCTTTTGAGGAGGTTCCAGTAGAGTAACCATACCAGGAAGTACTTAATTTATTAAGCTACTGCTTTTCTTAATCTCAGTGGAGATATTTACTGATAAACAGCTACCTACGCAGCATGTTCATGTCGTTCCTAAATGAGCTTTTATCTCTCTCCCCTCACCACAAATCAGATTCTTCTGAGGAGTTCCCAGTACATTATCCTTTCCCCTGTGTAATTACCTTAACAAGCTCCAGCTGTTTTTATTCTCAGAAGGTTTACTCCCTGATATACAGCTGCCTACCCCCTTCGTAAGTGCAGGTCCTAAATGAGCTTTTTTCACTGTTCCCTCACCACAATCCAGATTCTTTTGGGGAATTACCAGTACAGTAACCATACCAGGAAGTACTTAATTTATTAAGCTACTGCTTTTCTTAATCTCAGTGGAGATATTTACTGATAAACAGCTACCTACGCAGCATGTTCATGTCGTTCCTAAATGAGCTTTTATCTCTCTCCCCTCACCACAAATCAGATTCTTCTGAGGAGTTCCCAGTACATTATCCTTTCCCCTGTGTAATTACCTTAACAAGCTCCAGCTGTTTTTATTCTCAGAAGGTTTACTCCCTGATATACAGCTGCCTACCCCCTTCGTAAGTGCAGGTCCTAAATGAGCTTTTTTCTCTGTTCCCTCACCACAATCCAGATTCTTTTGGGGAGTTACCAGTACAGTAACCATACCAGGAAGTACTTAATTTATTAAGCTACTGCTTTTCTTAATCTCAGTGGAGATATTTACTGATAAACAGCTACCTACGCATCATGTTCATGTCGTTCCTAAATGAGCTTTTATCTCTCTCCCCTCACCACAAATCAGATTCTTCTGAGGAGTTCCCAGTACATTATCCTTTCCCCTGTGTAATTACCTTAACAAGCTCCAGCTGTTTTTATTCTCAGAAGGTTTACTCCCTGATATACAGCTGCCTACCCCCTTCGTAAGTGCAGGTCCTAAATGAGCTTTTTTCTCTGTTCCCTCACCACAATCCAGATTCTTTTGGGGAGTTACCAGTACAGTAACCATACCAGGAAGTACTTAATTTATTAAGCTACTGCTTTTCTTAATCTCAGTGGAGATATTTACTGATAAACAGCTACCTACGCAGCATGTTCATGTCGTTCCTAAATGAGCTTTTATCTCTCTCCCCTCACCACAAATCAGATTCTTCTGAGGAGTTCCCAGTACATTATCCTTTCCCCTGTGTAATTACCTTAACAAGCTCCAGCTGTTTTTATTCTCAGAAGGTTTACTCCCTGATATACAGCTGGCCTACCCCCTTCGTAAGTGCAGGTCCTAAATGAGCTTTTTTCTCTGTTCCCTCACCACAATCCAGATTCTTTTGGGGAGTTACCAGTAGAGTAACCATACCAGGAAGTACTTAATTTATTAAGCTACTGCTTTTCTTAATCTCAGTGGAGATATTTACTGATAAACAGCTACCTACGCAGCATGTTCATGTCGTTCCTAAATGAGCTTTTATCTCTCTCCCCTCACCACAAATCAGATTCTTCTGAGGAGTTCCCAGTACATTATCCTTTCCCCTGTGTAATTACCTTAACAAGCTCCAGCTGTTTTTATTCTCAGAAGGTTTACTCCCTGATATACAGCTGCCTACCCCCTTCGTAAGTGCAGGTCCTAAATGAGCTTTTTTCTCTGTTCCCTCACCACAATCCAGATTCTTTTGGGGAGTTACCAGTACAGTAACCATACCAGGAAGTACTTAATTTATTAAGCTACTGCTTTTCTTAATCTCAGTGGAGATATTTACTGATAAACAGCTACCTACGCAGCATGTTCATGTCGTTCCTAAATGAGCTTTTATCTCTCTCCCCTCACCACAAATCAGATTCTTCTGAGGAGTTCCCAGTACATTATCCTTTCCCCTGTGTAATTACCTTAACAAGCTCCAGCTGTTTTTATTCTCAGAAGGTTTACTCCCTGATATACAGCTGCCTACCCCCTTCGTAAGTGCAGGTCCTAAATGAGCTTTTTTCTCTGTTCCCTCACCACCATCCAGATTCTTTTGGGGAGTTACCAGTACAGTAACCATACCAGGAAGTACTTAATTTATTAAGCTACTGCTTTTCTTAATCTCAGTGGAGATATTTACTGATAAACAGCTACCTACGCAGCATGTTCATGTCGTTCCTAAATGAGCTTTTATCTCTCTCCCCTCACCACAAATCAGATTCTTCTGAGGAGTTCCCAGTACATTATCCTTTCCCCTGTGTAATTACCTTAACAAGCTCCAGCTGTTTTTATTCTCAGAAGGTTTACTCCCTGATATACAGCTGCCTACCCCCTTCGTAAGTGCAGGTCCTAAATGAGCTTTTTTCTCTGTTCCCTCACCACAATCCAGATTCTTTTGGGGAGTTACCAGTACAGTAACCATACCAGGAAGTACTTAATTTATTAAGCTACTGCTTTTCTTAATCTCAGTGGAGATATTTACTGATAAACAGCTACCTACGCAGCATGTTCATGTCGTTCCTAAATGAGCTTTTATCTCTCTCCCCTCACCACAAATCAGATTCTTCTGAGGAGTTCCCAGTACATTATCCTTTCCCCTGTGTAATTACCTTAACAAGCTCCAGCTGTTTTTATTCTCAGAAGGTTTACTCCCTGATATACAGCTGCCTACCCCCTTCGTAAGTGCAGGTCCTAAATGAGCTTTTTTCTCTGTTCCCTCACCACAATCCAGATTCTTTTGGGGAATTACCAGTACAGTAACCATACCAGGAAGTACTTAATTTATTAAGCTACTGCTTTTCTTAATCTCAGTGGAGATATTTACTGATAAACAGCTACCTACGCAGCATGTTCATGTCGTTCCTAAATGAGCTTTTATCTCTCTCCCCTCACCACAAATCAGATTCTTCTGAGGAGTTCCCAGTACATTATCCTTTCCCCTGTGTAATTACCTTAACAAGCTCCAGCTGTTTTTATTCTCAGAAGGTTTACTCCCTGATATACAGCTGCCTACCCCCTTCGTAAGTGCAGGTCCTAAATGAGCTTTTTTCTCTGTTCCCTCACCACAATCCAGATTCTTTTGGGGAGTTACCAGTACAGTAACCATACCAGGAAGTACTTAATTTATTAAGCTACTGCTTTTCTTAATCTCAGTGGAGATATTTACTGATAAACAGCTACCTACGCAGCATGTTCATGTCGTTCCTAAATGAGCTTTTATCTCTCTCCCCTCACCACAAATCAGATTCTTCTGAGGAGTTCCCAGTACATTATCCTTTCCCCTGTGTAATTACCTTAACAAGCTCCAGCTGTTTTATTCTCAGAAGGTTTACTCCCTGATATACAGCTGCCTACCCCCTTCGTAAGTGCAGGTCCTAAATGAGCTTTTTTCTCTGTTCCCTCACCACAATCCAGATTCTTTTGGGGAGTTACCAGTACAGTAACCATACCAGGAAGTACTTAATTTATTAAGCTACTGCTTTTCTTAATCTCAGTGGAGATATTTACTGATAAACAGCTACCTACGCAGCATGTTCATGTCGTTCCTAAATGAGCTTTTATCTCTCTCCCCTCACCACAAATCAGATTCTTCTGAGGAGTTCCCAGTACATTATCCTTTCCCCTGTGTAATTACCTTAACAAGCTCCAGCTGTTTTTATTCTCAGAAGGTTTACTCCCTGATATACAGCTGCCTACCCCCTTCGTAAGTGCAGGTCCTAAATGAGCTTTTTTCTCTGTTCCCTCACCACATCCAGATTCTTTTGGGGAGTTACCAGTACAGTAACCATACCAGGAAGTACTTAATTTATTAAGCTACTGCTTTTCTTAATCTCAGTGGAGATATTTACTGATAAACAGCTACCTACGCAGCATGTTCATGTCGTTCCTAAATGAGCTTTTATCTCTCTCCCCTCACCACAAATCAGATTCTTCTGAGGAGTTCCCAGTACATTATCCTTTCCCCTGTGTAATTACCTTAACAAGCTCCAGCTGTTTTATTCTCAGAAGGTTTACTCCCAGATATACAGCTGCCTACCCCCTTCGTAAGTGCAGGTCCTAAATGAGCTTTTTTCTCTGTTCCCTCACCAAAATCCAGATTCTTTTGGGGAGTTACCAGTACAGTAACCATACCAGGAAGTACTTAATTTATTAAGCTACTGCTTTTCTTAATCTCAGTGGAGATATTTACTGATAAACAGCTACCTACGCAGCATGTTCATGTCGTTCCTAAATGAGCTTTTATCTCTCTCCCCTCACCACAAATCAGATTCTTCTGAGGAGTTCCCAGTACATTATCCTTTCCCCTGTGTAATTACCTTAACAAGCTCCAGCTGTTTTTATTCTCAGAAGGTTTACTCCCTGATATACAGCTGCCTACCCCCTTCGTAAGTGCAGGTCCTAAATGAGCTTTTTTCTCTGTTCCCTCACCACAATCCAGATTCTTTTGGGGAATTACCAGTACAGTAACCATACCAGGAAGTACTTAATTTATTAAGCTACTGCTTTTCTTAATCTCAGTGGAGATATTTACTGATAAACAGCTACCTACGCAGCATGTTCATGTCGTTCCTAAATGAGCTTTTATCTCTCTCCCCTCACCACAAATCAGATTCTTCTGAGGAGTTCCCAGTACATTATCCTTTCCCCTGTGTAATTACCTTAACAAGCTCCAGCTGTTTTTATTCTCAGAAGGTTTACTCCCTGATATACAGCTGCCTACCCCCTTCGTAAGTGCAGGTCCTAAATGAGCTTTTTTCTCTGTTCCCTCACCACAATCCAGATTCTTTTGGGGAGTTACCAGTACAGTAACCATACCAGGAAGTACTTAATTTATTAAGCTACTGCTTTTCTTAATCTCAGTGGAGATATTTACTGATAAACAGCTACCTACGCAGCATGTTCATGTCGTTCCTAAATGAGCTTTTATCTCTCTCCCCTCACCACAAATCAGATTCTTCTGAGGAGTTCCCAGTACATTATCCTTTCCCCTGTGTAATTACCTTAACAAGCTCCAGCTGTTTTTATTCTCAGAAGGTTTACTCCCTGATATACAGCTGCCTACCCCCTTCGTAAGTGCAGGTCCTAAATGAGCTTTTTTCTCTGTTCCCTCACCACAATCCAGATTCTTTTGGGGAGTTACCAGTACAGTAACCATACCAGGAAGTACTTAATTTATTAAGCTACTGCTTTTCTTAATCTCAGTGGAGATATTTACTGATAAACAGCTACCTACGCAGCATGTTCATGTCGTTCCTAAATGAGCTTTTATCTCTCTCCCCTCACCACAAATCAGATTCTTCTGAGGAGTTCCCAGTACATTATCCTTTCCCCTGTGTAATTACCTTAACAAGCTCCAGCTGTTTTTATTCTCAGAAGGTTTACTCCCTGATATACAGCTGCCTACCCCCTTCGTAAGTGCAGGTCCTAAATGAGCTTTTTTCTCTTCCCTCACCACAATCCAGATTCTTTTGGGGAGTTACCAGTACAGTAACCATACCAGGAAGTACTTAATTTATTAAGCTACTGCTTTTCTTAATCTCAGTGGAGATATTTACTGATAAACAGCTACCTACGCAGCATGTTCATGTCGTTCCTAAATGAGCTTTTATCTCTCTCCCCTCACCACAAATCAGATTCTTCTGAGGAGTTCCCAGTACATTATCCTTTCCCCTGTGTAATTACCTTAACAAGCTCCAGCTGTTTTTATTCTCAGAAGGTTTACTCCCAGATATACAGCTGCCTACCCCCTTCGTAAGTGCAGGTCCTAAATGAGCTTTTTTCTCTGTTCCCTCACCACAATCCAGATTCTTTTGGGGAGTTACCAGTACAGTAACCATACCAGGAAGTACTTAATTTATTAAGCTACTGCTTTTCTTAATCTCAGTGGAGATATTTACTGATAAACAGCTACCTACGCAGCATGTTCATGTCGTTCCTAAATGAGCTTTTATCTCTCTCCCCTCACCACAAATCAGATTCTTCTGAGGAGTTCCCAGTACATTATCCTTTCCCCTGTGTAATTACCTTAACAAGCTCCAGCTGTTTTTATTCTCAGAAGGTTTACTCCCTGATATACAGCTGCCTACCCCCTTCGTAAGTGCAGGTCCTAAATGAGCTTTTTTCTCTGTTCCCTCACCACAATCCAGATTCTTTTGGGGAGTTACCAGTACAGTAACCATACCAGGAAGTACTTAATTTATTAAGCTACTGCTTTTCTTAATCTCAGTGGAGATATTTACTGATAAACAGCTACCTACGCAGCATGTTCATGTCGTTCCTAAATGAGCTTTTATCTCTCTCCCCTCACCACAAATCAGATTCTTCTGAGGAGTTCCCAGTACATTATCCTTTCCCCTGTGTAATTACCTTAACAAGCTCCAGCTGTTTTTATTCTCAGAAGGTTTACTCCCTGATATACAGCTGCCTACCCCCTTCGTAAGTGCAGGTCCTAAATGAGCTTTTTTCTCTGTTCCCTCACCACAATCCAGATTCTTTTGGGGAGTTACCAGTACAGTAACCATACCAGGAAGTACTTAATTTATTAAGCTACTGCTTTTCTTAATCTCAGTGGAGATATTTACTGATAAACAGCTACCTACGCAGCATGTTCATGTCGTTCCTAAATGAGCTTTTATCTCTCTCCCCTCACCACAAATCAGATTCTTCTGAGGAGTTCCCAGTACATTATCCTTTCCCCTGTGTAATTACCTTAACAAGCTCCAGCTGTTTTTATTCTCAGAAGGTTTACTCCCTGATATACAGCTGCCTACCCCCTTCGTAAGTGCAGGTCCTAAATGAGCTTTTTTCTCTGTTCCCTCACCACAATCCAGATTCTTTTGGGGAGTTACCAGTACAGTAACCATACCAGGAAGTACTTAATTTATTAAGCTACTGCTTTTCTTAATCTCAGTGGAGATATTTACTGATAAACAGCTACCTACGCAGCATGTTCATGTCGTTCCTAAATGAGCTTTTATCTCTCTCCCCTCACCACAAATCAGATTCTTCTGAGGAGTTCCCAGTACATTATCCTTTCCCCTGTGTAATTACCTTAACAAGCTCCAGCTGTTTTTATTCTCAGAAGGTTTACTCCCTGATATACAGCTGCCTACCCCCTTCGTAAGTGCAGGTCCTAAATGAGCTTTTTTCTCTGTTCCCTCACCACAATCCAGATTCTTTTGGGGAGTTACCAGTACAGTAACCATACCAGGAAGTACTTAATTTATTAAGCTACTGCTTTTCTTAATCTCAGTGGAGATATTTACTGATAAACAGCTACCTACGCAGCATGTTCATGTCGTTCCTAAATGAGCTTTTATCTCTCTCCCCTCACCACAAATCAGATTCTTCTGAGGAGTTCCCAGTACATTATCCTTTCCCCTGTGTAATTACCTTAACAAGCTCCAGCTGTTTTTATTCTCAGAAGGTTTACTCCCTGATATACAGCTGCCTACCCCCTTCGTAAGTGCAGGTCCTAAATGAGCTTTTTTCTCTGTTCCCTCACCACAATCCAGATTCTTTTGGGAGTTACCAGTACAGTAACCATACCAGGAAGTACTTAATTTATTAAGCTACTGCTTTTCTTAATCTCAGTGGAGATATTTACTGATAAACAGCTACCTACGCAGCATGTTCATGTCGTTCCTAAATGAGCTTTTATCTCTCTCCCCTCACCACAAATCAGATTCTTCTGAGGAGTTCCCAGTACATTATCCTTTCCCCTGTGTAATTACCTTAACAAGCTCCAGCTGTTTTTATTCTCAGAAGGTTTACTCCCTGATATACAGCTGCCTACCCCCTTCGTAAGTGCAGGTCCTAAATGAGCTTTTTTCTCTGTTCCCTCACCACAAATCCAGATTCTTTTGGGGAGTTACCAGTACAGTAACCATACCAGGAAGTACTTAATTTATTAAGCTACTGCTTTTCTTAATCTCAGTGGAGATATTTACTGATAAACAGCTACCTACGCAGCATGTTCATGTCGTTCCTAAATGAGCTTTTATCTCTCTCCCCTCACCACAAATCAGATTCTTCTGAGGAGTTCCCAGTACATTATCCTTTCCCCTGTGTAATTACCTTAACAAGCTCCAGCTGTTTTTATTCTCAGAAGGTTTACTCCCAGATATACAGCTGCCTACCCCCTTCGTAAGTGCAGGTCCTAAATGAGCTTTTTTCTCTGTTCCCTCACCACAATCCAGATTCTTTTGGGGAGTTACCAGTACAGTAACCATACCAGGAAGTACTTAATTTATTAAGCTACTGCTTTTCTTAATCTCAGTGGAGATATTTACTGATAAACAGCTACCTACGCAGCATGTTCATGTCGTTCCTAAATGAGCTTTTATCTCTCTCCCCTCACCACAAATCAGATTCTTCTGAGGAGTTCCCAGTACATTATCCATTTCCCCTGTGTAATTACCTTAACAAGCTCCAGCTGTTTTTATTCTCAGAAGGTTTACTCCCTGATATACAGCTGCCTACCCCCTTCGTAAGTGCAGGTCCTAAATGAGCTTTTTTCTCTGTTCCCTCACCACAATCCAGATTCTTTTGGGGAGTTACCAGTACAGTAACCATACCAGGAAGTACTTAATTTATTAAGCTACTGCTTTTCTTAATCTCAGTGGAGATATTTACTGATAAACAGCTACCTACGCAGCATGTTCATGTCGTTCCTAAATGAGCTTTTATCTCTCTCCCCTCACCACAAATCAGATTCTTCTGAGGAGTTCCCAGTACATTATCCTTTCCCCTGTGTAATTACCTTAACAAGCTCCAGCTGTTTTTATTCTCAGAAGGTTTACTCCCTGATATACAGCTGCCTACCCCCTTCGTAAGTGCAGGTCCTAAATGAGCTTTTTTCTCTGTTCCCTCACCACAATCCAGATTCTTTTGGGGAGTTACCAGTACAGTAACCATACCAGGAAGTACTTAATTTATTAAGCTACTGCTTTTCTTAATCTCAGTGGAGATATTTACTGATAAACAGCTACCTACGCAGCATGTTCATGTCGTTCCTAAATGAGCTTTTATCTCTCTCCCCTCACCACAAATCAGATTCTTCTGAGGAGTTCCCAGTACATTATCCTTTCCCCTGTGTAATTACCTTAACAAGCTCCAGCTGTTTTTATTCTCAGAAGGTTTACTCCCTGATATACAGCTGCCTACCCCCTTCGTAAGTGCAGGTCCTAAATGAGCTTTTTTCTCTGTTCCCTCACCACAATCCAGATTCTTTTGGGGAGTTACCAGTACAGTAACCATACCAGGAAGTACTTAATTTATTAAGCTACTGCTTTTCTTAATCTCAGTGGAGATATTTACTGATAAACAGCTACCTACGCAGCATGTTCATGTCGTTCCTAAATGAGCTTTTATCTCTCTCCCCTCACCACAAATCAGATTCTTCTGAGGAGTTCCCAGTACATTATCCTTTCCCCTGTGTAATTACCTTAACAAGCTCCAGCTGTTTTTATTCTCAGAAGGTTTACTCCCTGATATACAGCGGCCTACCCCCTTCGTAAGTGCAGGTCCTAAATGAGCTTTTTTCTCTGTTCCCTCACCACAATCCAGATTCTTTTGGGGAGTTACCAGTACAGTAACCATACCAGGAAGTACTTAATTTATTAAGCTACTGCTTTTCTTAATCTCAGTGGAGATATTTACTGATAAACAGCTACCTACGCAGCATGTTCATGTCGTTCCTAAATGAGCTTTTATCTCTCTCCCCTCACCACAAATCAGATTCTTCTGAGGAGTTCCCAGTACATTATCCTTTCCCCTGTGTAATTACCTTAACAAGCTCCAGCTGTTTTTATTCTCAGAAGGTTTACTCCCTGATATACAGCTGCCTACCCCCTTCGTAAGTGCAGGTTTTAAATGAGCTTTTTTCTCTGTTCCCTCACCACAATCCAGATTCTTTTGGGGAATTACCAGTAGAGTAACCATACCAGGAAGTACTTAATTTATTAAGCTACTGCTTTTCTTAATCTCAGTGGAGATATTTACTGATAAACAGCTACCTACGCAGCATGTTCATGTCGTTCCTAAATGAGCTTTTATCTCTCTCCCCTCACCACAAATCAGATTCTTCTGAGGAGTTCCCAGTACATTATCCTTTCCCCTGTGTAATTACCTTAACAAGCTCCAGCTGTTTTTATTCTCAGAAGGTTTACTCCCTGATATACAGCTGCCTACCCCCTTCGTAAGTGCAGGTCCTAAATGAGCTTTTTTCTCTGTTCCCTCACCACAATCCAGATTCTTTTGGGGAGTTACCAGTACAGTAACCATACCAGGAAGTACTTAATTTATTAAGCTACTGCTTTTCTTAATCTCAGTGGAGATATTTACTGATAAACAGCTACCTACGCAGCATGTTCATGTCGTTCCTAAATGAGCTTTTATCTCTCTCCCCTCACCACAAATCAGATTCTTCTGAGGAGTTCCCAGTACATTATCCTTTCCCCTGTGTAATTACCTTAACAAGCTCCAGCTGTTTTTATTCTCAGAAGGTTTACTCCCAGATATACAGCTGCCTACCCCCTTCGTAAGTGCAGGTCCTAAATGAGCTTTTTTCTCTGTTCCCTCACCACAATCCAGATTCTTTTGGGGAGTTACCAGTACAGTAACCATACCAGGAAGTACTTAATTTATTAAGCTACTGCTTTTCTTAATCTCAGTGGAGATATTTACTGATAAACAGCTACCTACGCAGCATGTTCATGTCGTTCCTAAATGAGCTTTTATCTCTCTCCCCTCACCACAAATCAGATTCTTCTGAGGTGTTCCCAGTACATTATCCTTTCCCCTGTGTAATTACCTTAACAAGCTCCAGCTGTTTTTATTCTCAGAAGGTTTACTCCCTGATATACAGGTGCCTACCCCCTTAGTAAGTGCAGGTCCTAAATGAGCATTTTTCTCTGTTCCCTCACCACAATCCAGGTTCTTTTGAGGAGGTTCCAGTAGAGTAACCATACCAGGAAGTACTTAATTTATTAAGCTACTGCTTTTCTTAATCTCAGTGGAGATATTTACTGATAAACAGCTACCTACGCAGCATGTTCATGTCGTTCCTAAATGAGCTTTTATCTCTCTCCCCTCACCACAAATCAGATTCTTCTGAGGAGTTCCCAGTACAGTATCCTTTCCCCTGTGTAATTACCTTAACAAGCTCCAGCTGTTTTTATTCTCAGAAGATTTACTCCCTGATATACAGCTGCCTACCCCCTTCGTAAGTGCAGGTCCTAAATGAGCTTTTTTCTCTGTTCCCTCACCACAATCCAGATTCTTTTGGGGAGTTACCAGTACAGTAACCATACCAGGAAGTACTTAATTTATTAAGCTACTGCTTTTCTTAATCTCAGTGGAGATATTTACTGATAAACAGCTACCTACGCAGCATGTTCATGTCGTTCCTAAATGAGCTTTTATCTCTCTCCCCTCACCACAAATCAGATTCTTCTGAGGAGTTCCCAGTACATTATCCTTTCCCCTGTGTAATTACCTTAACAAGCTCCAGCTGTTTTTATTCTCAGAAGGTTTACTCCCTGATATACAGCTGCCTACCCCCTTCGTAAGTGCAGGTCCTAAATGAGCTTTTTTCTCTGTTCCCTCACCACAATCCAGATTCTTTTGGGGAGTTACCAGTACAGTAACCATACCAGGAAGTACTTAATTTATTAAGCTACTGCTTTTCTTAATCTCAGTGGAGATATTTACTGATAAACAGCTACCTACGCATCATGTTCATGTCGTTCCTAAATGAGCTTTTATCTCTCTCCCCTCACCACAAATCAGATTCTTCTGAGGAGTTCCCAGTACATTATCCTTTCCCCTGTGTAATTACCTTAACAAGCTCCAGCTGTTTTTATTCTCAGAAGGTTTACTCCCTGATATACAGCTGCCTACCCCCTTCGTAAGTGCAGGTCCTAAATGAGCTTTTTTCTCTGTTCCCTCACCACAATCCAGATTCTTTTGGGGAGTTACCAGTACAGTAACCATACCAGGAAGTACTTAATTTATTAAGCTACTGCTTTTCTTAATCTCAGTGGAGATATTTACTGATAAACAGCTACCTACGCAGCATGTTCATGTCGTTCCTAAATGAGCTTTTATCTCTCTCCCCTCACCACAAATCAGATTCTTCTGAGGAGTTCCCAGTACATTATCCTTTCCCCTGTGTAATTACCTTAACAAGCTCCAGCTGTTTTTATTCTCAGAAGGTTTACTCCCTGATATACAGCTGCCTACCCCCTTCGTAAGTGCAGGTCCTAAATGAGCTTTTTCTCTGTTCCCTCACCACAATCCAGATTCTTTTGGGAGTTACCAGTACAGTAACCATACCAGGAAGTACTTAATTTATTAAGCTACTGCTTTTCTTAATCTCAGTGGAGATATTTACTGATAAACAGCTACCTACGCAGCATGTTCATGTCGTTCCTAAATGAGCTTTTATCTCTCTCCCCTCACCACAAATCAGATTCTTCTGAGGAGTTCCCAGTACATTATCCTTTCCCCTGTGTAATTACCTTAACAAGCTCCAGCTGTTTTTATTCTCAGAAGGTTTACTCCCAGATATACAGCTGCCTACCCCTTCGTAAGTGCAGGTCCTAAATGAGCTTTTTTCTCTGTTCCCTCACCACAATCCAGATTCTTTTGGGGAGTTACCAGTACAGTAACCATACCAGGAAGTACTTAATTTATTAAGCTACTGCTTTTCTTAATCTCAGTGGAGATATTTACTGATAAACAGCTACCTACGCAGCATGTTCATGTCGTTCCTAAATGAGCTTTTATCTCTCTCCCCTCACCACAAATCAGATTCTTCTGAGGAGTTCCCAGTACATTATCCTTTCCCCTGTGTAATTACCTTAACAAGCTCCAGCTGTTTTTATTCTCAGAAGATTTACTCCCTGATAACAGCTGCCTACCCCCTTCGTAAGTGCAGGTCCTAAATGAGCTTTTTTCTCTGTTCCCTCACCACAATCCAGATTCTTTTGGGGAGTTACCAGTACAGTAACCATACCAGGAAGTACTTAATTTATTAAGCTACTGCTTTTCTTAATCTCAGTGGAGATATTTACTGATAAACAGCTACCTACGCAGCATGTTCATGTCGTTCCTAAATGAGCTTTTATCTCTCTCCCCTCACCACAAATCAGATTCTTCTGAGGAGTTCCCAGTACATTATCCTTTCCCCTGTGTAATTACCTTAACAAGCTCCAGCTGTTTTTTTCTCAGAAGGTTTACTCCCTGATATACAGCTGCCTACCCCCTTCGTAAGTGCAGGTCCTAAATGAGCTTTTTTCTCTGTTCCCTCACCACAATCCAGATTCTTTGGGGAGTTACCAGTACAGTAACCATACCAGGAAGTACTTAATTTATTAAGCTACTGCTTTTCTTAATCTCAGTGGAGATATTTACTGATAAACAGCTACCTACGCAGCATGTTCATGTCGTTCCTAAATGAGCTTTTATCTCTCTCCCCTCACCACAAATCAGATTCTTCTGAGGAGTTCCCAGTACATTATCCTTTCCCCTGTGTAATTACCTTAACAAGCTCCAGCTGTTTTTATTCTCAGAAGGTTTACTCCCTGATATACAGCTGCCTACCCCCTTCGTAAGTGCAGGTTAAATGAGCTTTTTTCTCTGTTCCCTCACCACAAATCCAGATTCTTTTGGGGAATTACCAGTACAGTAACCATACCAGGAAGTACTTAATTTATTAAGCTACTGCTTTTCTTAATCTCAGTGGAGATATTTACTGATAACAGCTACCTACGCAGCATGTTCATGTCGTTCCTAAATGAGCTTTTATCTCTCTCCCCTCACCACAAATCAGATTCTTCTGAGGAGTTCCCAGTACATTATCCTTTCCCCTGTGTAATTACCTTAACAAGCTCCAGCTGTTTTTATCTCAGAAGGTTTACTCCCTGATATACAGCTGCCTACCCCCTTCGTAAGTGCAGGTCCTAAATGAGCTTTTTTCTCTGTTCCCTCACCACAATCCAGATTCTTTTGGGGAGTTACCAGTACAGTAACCATACCAGGAAGTACTTAATTTATTAAGCTACTGCTTTTCTTAATCTCAGTGGAGATATTTACTGATAAACAGCTACCTACGCAGCATGTTCATGTCGTTCCTAAATGAGCTTTTATCTCTCTCCCCTCACCACAAATCAGATTCTTCTGAGGAGTTCCCAGTACATTATCCTTTCCCCTGTGTAATTACCTTAACAAGCTCCAGCTGTTTTATTCTCAGAAGGTTTACTCCCTGATATACAGCTGCCTACCCCCTTCGTAAGTGCAGGTCCTAAATGAGCTTTTTTCTCTGTTCCCTCACCACAATCCAGATTCTTTTGGGGAGTTACCAGTACAGTAACCATACCAGGAAGTACTTAATTTATTAAGCTACTGCTTTTCTTAATCTCAGTGGAGATATTTACTGATAAACAGCTACCTACGCAGCATGTTCATGTCGTTCCTAAATGAGCTTTTATCTCTCTCCCCTCACCACAAATCAGATTCTTCTGAGGAGTTCCCAGTACATTATCCTTTCCCCTGTGTAATTACCTTAACAAGCTCCAGCTGTTTTTATTCTCAGAAGGTTTACTCCCTGATATACAGCTGCCTACCCCTTCGTAAGTGCAGGTCCTAAATGAGCTTTTTTCTCTGTTCCCTCACCACAATCCAGATTCTTTTGGGGAGTTACCAGTACAGTAACCATACCAGGAAGTACTTAATTTATTAAGCTACTGCTTTTCTTAATCTCAGTGGAGATATTTACTGATAAACAGCTACCTACGCAGCATGTTCATGTCGTTCCTAAATGAGCTTTTATCTCTCTCCCCTCACCACAAATCAGATTCTTCTGAGGAGTTCCCAGTACATTATCCTTTCCCCTGTGTAATTACCTTAACAAGCTCCAGCTGTTTTTATTCTCAGAAGGTTTACTCCCTGATATACAGCTGCCTACCCCCTTCGTAAGTGCAGGTCCTAAATGAGCTTTTTTCTCTGTTCCCTCACCAAATCCAGATTCTTTTGGGGAGTTACCAGTACAGTAACCATACCAGGAAGTACTTAATTTATTAAGCTACTGCTTTTCTTAATCTCAGTGGAGATATTTACTGATAAACAGCTACCTACGCAGCATGTTCATGTCGTTCCTAAATGAGCTTTTATCTCTCTCCCCTCACCACAAATCAGATTCTTCTGAGGAGTTCCCAGTACATTATCCTTTCCCCTGTGTAATTACCTTAACAAGCTCCAGCTGTTTTTATTCTCAGAAGGTTTACTCCCTGATATACAGCTGCCTACCCCCTTCGTAAGTGCAGGTCCTAAATGAGCTTTTTTCTCTGTTCCCTCACCACAATCCAGATTCTTTTGGGGAATTACCAGTACAGTAACCATACCAGGAAGTACTTAATTTATTAAGCTACTGCTTTTCTTAATCTCAGTGGAGATATTTACTGATAAACAGCTACCTACGCAGCATGTTCATGTCGTTCCTAAATGAGCTTTTATCTCTCTCCCCTCACCACAAATCAGATTCTTCTGAGGAGTTCCCAGTACATTATCCTTTCCCCTGTGTAATTACCTTAACAAGCTCCAGCTGTTTTTATTCTCAGAAGGTTTACTCCCTGATATACAGCTGCCTACCCCCTTCGTAAGTGCAGGTCCTAAATGAGCTTTTTTCTCTGTTCCCTCACCACAATCCAGATTCTTTTGGGGAGTTACCAGTACAGTAACCATACCAGGAAGTACTTAATTTATTAAGCTACTGCTTTTCTTAATCTCAGTGGAGATATTTACTGATAAACAGCTACCTACGCAGCATGTTCATGTCGTTCCTAAATGAGCTTTTATCTCTCTCCCCTCACCACAAATCAGATTCTTCTGAGGAGTT
>NW_025961348.1:0-49359 GCF_023159225.1 Perognathus longimembris pacificus | reverse complement strand
CCTACATGCTGCGTAGGTAGCTGTTTATCAGTAAATATTTCCACTGAGATTAAGAAAAGCAGTAGCTTAATAAATTAAGTACTTCCTGTATGGTTACTGTACTGGTAATTCCCCAAAAGAATCTGGTTTGTGGTGAGGGAACAGAGAAAAAAGCTCTTTTCTGACCCGCACTTACGAAGGGGGTAGCAGCTGTATATCAGGGAGTATTCCTTCTTAGAATAAAATGCTGGAGCTTGTTAAGGTAATTACACAGGGGAAAGGATATTGTACTGGGGACTCCTCAGAAGAATCTGATTTGTCGTGAGGGGAGAGAGATAATAGCTCATTTAGGAACGACACTAACATTGCAGTGTAGGTAGCTGTTTATCAGTAAATATCTCCACTGAGATTAAGAAAAGCAGAAGCTTAATAAATTAAGTACTTCCTGGTATGGTTACTGTACTGGTAACTCCCCAAATGAATCTGGTTTGTGGTGAGGGAACAGAGAAAAAAGCTCTTTTATACCCGCAATTACGAAGGGGCTAGGCAGCTGTATATCAGGGAGTATCACTTCTTAGAATAAAAACAGCTGGATCTTGTTAAGGTAATTACACAGGGGAAAGGATAATGTACTGGGAACTCCTCAGAAGAATCTGATTTGTGGTGACGGGAGAGAGATAAAAGCTCATTTCGGAACGACATGAACATGCTGCATAGGTAGCTGTTTATCAGTAAATATCTCCACACATATTAAGAAAAGCAGTAGCTTAATAAATTAAGTACTTCCTGTTATGTTTACTGTACTTGTAACTCCCCAAAAGAATCTGGATTGTGGTGAGGGAACAGAGAAAAATGCTCATTTAGGACCTGCACTTACAAAGGGGGTAGGCAGCTTTATATCAGGGAGTAAACCTTCTGAGAATAAAAACAGCTGGAGCTTGTTAAGGTAATTAAACAGGGGAAAGGATAATGGATTGGGACCTCCTCAGAAGAATCTGATTTGTGGTTACGGGAGAGAGATAAAAGCTCATTTAGGAATGACATGAACATGCTGCATAGGTAGCTGTTTATCAGTAAATATCTCCAATGAGATTAAGAAAAGCAGTAGCTTAATAAATTAAGTATTTCCTGGTATGGTTACTGTACTGGTAACTCCCCAAAAGAATCTGGATTGTGGTGAGGGAAGAGAGAAAAAAGCTCATTTATGACGTTCACTTACTAAGGGGGTAGGCATCTGTATATCAGGGAGTAAACCTTCGGAGAATAAAAACAGCTGGTGCTTGTTAAGGAAATTACACAGGGTTAAGGATATTGTACTGGGAACTCCTCAGAAGAATCTGATTTGTGGTGAGGGGAGAGAGATAAAAGCTCATTTAGGAACGACATGAACATGCTGCATAGGTAGCTGTTTATCAGTAAATATTTCCACTGAGATTAAGAAAAGCAGTAGCTTAATAAATTAAATACTTCCTGGTATGGTTACTGTACTGGTAACTCCCCAAAGAATCTGGATTGTGGTGAGGAAACAGAGAAAAAAGCTCATTTAGGACCTGCAGTTACCAACTGGGTAGGCAGTGGTATATCAGGGAGTAAACCTTCTGAGAATAAAAACCTGGAGCTTGTTAAGGTAATTTCACAGGGCAAAGGATAATGTACTGGGAACTCCTCAGAAGAATCTGATTTGTGGTGAGGGGAGAGAGATAAAATCTCATTTAGAAACGACATGAACATGCTGCGTAGGTAGCTGTTTATCAGTAAATATCTCCACTGAGATTAAGAAAAGCAGTAGCTTAATAAATTAAGTACATCCTGGTATGGTTACTGTACTGGTAACTCCCCAAAAGAGTCTGGATTGTGGTGAGGGAACAGAGAAAAAAGCTCATTTAGGACCTGCACTTACGAAGGGGGTAGGCAGCTGTATATCAGGGAGTATCCCTTCTGAGAATAAAAACAGTTGGAGCTTGTTAAGGTAATTACACAGAGTAAAGGATAATGTACTGGGAACTCCTCAGAAGAATCTGATTTGTGGTGAGGGGAGAGAGATAAAAGCTCAGTTAGGAACGACATGAACATGCTGCGTAGGTAGCTGTTTATCAGTAAATATGTCCACTGAGATTAAGAAAAGCAGTAGCTTAATAAATTAAGTACTTCCTGGTATGGTTACTGTACTGTTAACTCCCCAAAAGAATCTGGATTGTGGTGAGGGAACAGAGAAAAAAGCTCATTTAGGACCTGCACTTACGAAGGCGGTAGACAGCTGTTTATCAGGGAGTATCCCTTCTGAGAATAAAAACAGCTGGAGCTTGTTAAGGTAATTACACAGGGGAAAGGATAAAGTACTGGGAACTCCTCAGAAGAATCTGATTCGTGGTGAGTTGAGAGAGATAAAAGCTCATTTAGTAACGACATGAACATGCTGCGTAGGTAGCTGTTTATCAGTAAATATCTCCACTGAGATTAAGAAAAGCAGTAGCTTAATAAATTAAGTACTTCCTGTTATGGTTACTCTACTGGTAACTCCCCAAAAGAATGTGGATTGTGGTGAGGGAACAGAGAAAAAAGCTCATTTAGGACCTGCACTTACGAAGGGGGTAGGCACCTGAATATCAGGGAGTAAACATTCTGAGATTAAAAACAGCTGGAGCTTGTTAAGGTAATTACACAGGTGAAAGGATAATGTACTGGGAACCCCTCAGAAGAATCTGATTTGTGGTGAGGGGAGAGAGATAAAAGCTCATTTAGGAACGATATGAACATGCTGCGTAGGTAGCTGTTTATCAGTAAATATCTCCACTGAGTTTAAGAAATGCAGTAGCTTAATAAATTGAGTACTTCCTGGTATGGTTACTGTACTGGTAACTCCCCAAAAGAATCTGGATTGTGGTGAGGGAACAGAGAAAAAAGCTCATTTAGGACCTGCACTTACGAAGGGGGTAGGCAGCTGTATATCAGGGAGTAAACCTTCTGAGAATAAAAACAGCTGGAGCTTGTTAAGGTAATTACATAGGGGAAAGGATAATGTACTGGGAACTCCTCAGAAGATTCTGATTTGTGGTGAGGGGAGAGAGATAAAAGCTCATTTAGGAAGGACACCTACATGCTGCGTAGGTAGCTGTTTATCAGTAAATATCTCCACTGAGGTTAAGAAAAGCAGTAGCTTAATAAATTAAGTACTTCCTGGTATGGTTACTGTACTGGTAACTCCCCAAAAGAATCTGGTTTGTGGTGAGGGAACAGAGAAAAAAGCTCTTTTATGACCCGCACTTACGAAGGGGGTAGGCAGCTGTATATCAGGGAGTATTCCTTCTTAGAATAAAATGCTGGAGCTTCTTAAGGTAATTACATAGGGGAAAGGATAATGTACTGGGAACTCCTCAGAAGAATCTGATTTGTGGTGAAGGGAGAGAGATAAAAGCTCATTTAGGAACGACATGAACATGCTGCATAGGTAGCTGTTTATCAGTAAATATCTCCACTGAGATGAAGAAAAGCAGTAGCTTAATATATTAAGTACTTCCTGGTATGGTTACTGTACTGGTAACTCAACAAAAGAATCTGGATTGTGGTGAGGTGTTCGAGAATTAAAGTCTCCAACCAGTGGAAAAATTAACCCCGCACAGTTACTCTGATGCCTCATTAGCACACTAATAGGCCCTTGGGAACACATTCCCAGTAAGGAGTTTCTGGTGTTTGTGGGCCAAAGGAAGCCACCAGTTGTTGTGAGAATCTCCTTTTTCCCCCTACTTAGCAAGTCTCCCTGAGGAGACTTGCTTGACCAGCTGCCTTTAATGTTAGATTCTCACTATAAACAGAAAAGTCTCCTCACTGTTATTTTCACAAGTACTTGGAGAAGTCAAGATTGAGATAGTAGCTAGTAGATAATTATAGTTCTACCTAGGTTGTATACAGTTCCTTGCTTTGATATCAATAATCTTTGTAGTCCCTACCTCCTGTAATTAGAAAGGCATTGTATCAAGTTCCTGCCTTCACAACAGGAAATTTCCTCCACTTCTGTATTTGAGACAAATGTCAGGCTGTATTGATCTTTTACCCTGTAATTGTAAAATTGGTTTCTAACCCTATATAAACCCTGGCCCTCTTGGAATAAATTATGCATTGGTTCACTCACCTTACATCCCCCGTGTCCTGATTTCGCCTGCAGTTACTCAGGTTCAACAGTGAGGGAACAGAGAAAAAAGCTCATTTAGTACCTGCACTTATGAAGGGGGTAGGCAGCTGTATCTCAGGGAGTATCCCTTCTGAGAATAAAAACAACTGGAGCTTGTTAAGGTAATTACACAGGGGAAAGGATAATGTACTGGGAACTCCTCAGAAGAATCTGATTTGTGGTGAGGGGAGAGAGATAAAAGCTCATTTAGGAACGACATGAACATGCTGCGTATGTAGCTGTTTATCAGTAAATATCTCCACTGAGATTAAGAAAAGCATTAGCTTAATAAATTAAGTACTTCCTGGTATGCTTACTGTACTGGGAACTCCCCAAAAGAATCTGGATTGTGGTGACGGAACAGAGAAAAAAGCTCATTTAGGACCTACACTTACGAAGTGGGTAGTCAGCTGAATATCAGGGAGTATCCCTTCTGAGAATAAAAACATCTGGAGCTTGTTAAGGTAATTACACAGCGGAAAGGATAATGTACTGGGAACTCCTCAGAAGAATCTGATTTGTGGGGAGGGGAGAGAGATAAAAGCTCATTTAGGAACGACATGAACATGCGGCCTAGGTAGCTGTTTATCAGTAAATATCTCCACTGAGATTAAGAAAAGCAGTAGCTTAATAAATTAAGTACTTCCTGGTATGGTTACTGTACTGGTAACTCCCCAAAAGAATCTGGATTGTGGTGAGTTAACACAGAAAAAAGCTCCTTTAGGACCTGCACTTACGACGGGGGTAGGCAGCTGTATATCAGGGAGTATCCCTTCTTAGAATAAAAACAGCTGGAGCTTGTAAAGGTAATTACACAGGGGAAAGGATAATGTACTGGGAACTCCTCAGAAGAATCTGATTTGTGGTGAAGGGAGAGAGATAAAAGATCATTTAGGAACGACATGAACATGCTGCGTACGTAGGTGTTTATCAGTAAATATCTCCACTGAGATTAAGAAAAGCGGTAGCTTAATAAATTAAGTACTTCGTGGTATGGTTACTGTCCTGGTAACTCCCCAAAAGAATCAGGATTGTGGTGAGGGAACAGAGAAAAAAGCTCATTTAGGACCTGCACTTACAAAGGGGGTAGGCAGCTGTATATCAGGGAGTAAACCTTCTGAGGATAAAAACAGCTGGACCTTGTTAAGGTAATTACACAGGGGAAAGGATAATGTACTGGGAACTAATCAGAAGAATCTGATTTGTGGTGAGGGGAGAGAGATAAAAGCTCATTTAGGAACGACATGAACATGCTGCTTAGGTAGCTGTTTATCAGTAAATATCTCCATTGAGATTAAGAAAAGCAGTAGCTTAATAAATTAAGTACTTCCTGGTATTGTTACAGTACTGGGAACTCCCCAAAAGAATCCGGATTGTGGTGAGGGAACAGAGAAAAAAGCTCATTTAGGACCTGCACTTAGGAAGCGGGTAGGCAGCTGTATATCAGGGAGTATCCCTTCTGAGAATAAAATCAGCTGGAGCGTGTTAAAGGAATTACATCGAGGAAAGGTTAATGTACTGGGAACTCCTCAGAGGAACCTGATTTTTGGTGAGGAGAGAGAGATAAAAGCTCATTTAGGAACGACCTGAACATGCTGCGTAGGTAGCTGTTTATCAGTAAATATCTCCACTGACATTAAGAAAAGCAGTGACTTAATAAATTAAGTACTTCCTGGTATGGTTACTGTACTGGTAAGTCCCCAAAAGAATCTGGTTTGTGGTGAGGGAACAGAGAAAAAAGCACATTTAGGACTTGCACTTACGAAGGGGGTAGGCAGCTGTATATCAGGGAGTATCCCTTCTGAGAATAAAAACAGCTGGAGCTTGTTAAGGTAATTACACAGGGAAAAGGATAATGTACTGGGAACTCCTCAGAAGAATCTGATTTGTGGTGAGGGGAGAGAGATAAAAGCTCATTTATGAAGGACATGAACATGCTGCGTAGGTAGCTGTTTATCAGTAAATATCTCCACTGAGATTAAGAAAAGCAGTAGCTTAATAAATTAAGTACTTCCTGGTATGGTTACTGTACTGGTAACTCCCCAAAAGAATCTGGATTGTGGTGAGGGAACAGAGAAAAAACCTCATTTAGGACCTGCACTTCCGAAGGGGTTAGGAAGTTGTATATCAGGCAGTATCCCTTCTGAGAAAAAAAACAGCTAGAGCTTGTTAAGGTATTTACACAAGGGAAAGGATAATGTACTGGGAACTCCTCAGAAGAATCTGATTTGTGGTGAGGGGAGAGAGATAAAAGCTCAATTACGAACGACATGAACATGCTGCGTAGGTAGTTGTTTATCACTAAATATCTCCACTGAGATTAAGAAAAGCAGTAGCTTAATAAATTAAGTACTTCCTGGTATGGTTAATGTACTGCTAACTCCCCAAAAGAATCTGGACTGTGGTGAGGGAACAGAGAAAAAAGCTCATTTAGGACCTGCACTTACGAAGGGGGTAGGCAGCTGTATATCAGGGAGTAAACCTTCTGAGAATAAAAACAGCTGGAGCTTGTTAAGGTAGTTACACAAGGGAAAGGATAATGTACTGGGAACTCCTCAGAAGAATCTGATTCGTGGTGAGGGGAGAGAGATAAAAGCTCATTTAGGAACGACAGGAACATGCTGCGTAGGTAGCTGTTTATCAGTAAATATCTCCACTGAGATTAAGAAAAGCAGTAGCTTAATAAATTAAGTACTTCCTGGTATGGTTACTGTACTGGGAACTCCCGAAAAGAATCTGGATTGTGGTGAGGGAACAGAGAAAAAAGCTCTTTTAGGACCTGCTCTTACGAAGCGGGTAGGCAGCAGTATATCAGGGAGTTTCCCTTCTGAGAATAAAAACAGCTGGAGCTTGTTAAGGTAATTACACAGGGGAAAGGATAATGTACTGGGAACTCCTCAGAAGAATCTGATTTGTGGTGAGGGGAGAGAGATAAAACCTCATTTAGCACGACATGAACATGCTGCGTAGGTAGCTGTTTATCAGTAAATATCTCCACTGAGATTAAGAAAAGCAGTAGCTTAATAAATTAAGTTCTTCCTGGTATGGTTACTGTACTGGTAACTCCGCAAAAGAATCTGCATTGTGTTGAGGGAACATAGAAAAAAGCTCATTTAGGACCTGCACTTACGAAGGGGCAAGACAGCAGTATATAAGGGAGTATCACTTCTGAGAATAGAAACAGCTGGAGCTTGTTAAGGTAATTACACAGGAGAAAGGATAAGGTACTGGGAACTCCTCAAAAGAATCTGATTTGTGGTGTGGGGAGAGAGATAAAAGCTCATTTAGGAAACACATGAACATACTGCATAGGTAGCGGTATATCAGTAAATATCTCCACTGTGATTAAGAAAAGCAGTAGCTTAATAAATTAAGTACTTCCTGGTATGGTTACTGTACTGGAAACTCCCCATAAGAATCTGGATTGTGGTGAGAGAACAGAGAAAAAAGCTCATTTAGGACCTGCACTTACGAAGTTGGTAGGCAGCAGTGTAGCAGGGAGTATCAGTTCTGAAAAAAAAAAAAAAAAACAGCTGGAGATTGTTAAGGTAATTACACAGGGGAAAGGATAATGTACTGGGAACTCCTCAGAAGAGTCTGATTTGTGGTGAGGGGAGAGAGATAAAAGCTCATTTTGGAACGACATGAACATGCTGCGTAGGTAGCAGTTTATCAGTAAATATATCCACTGAGATTAAGAAAAGCAGTAGCTTAATAAATTAAGTACTTCCTGGTAGGGTTACTGTATTGGTAACTCCCCAAAAGAATCTGGATTGTGGTGAGGTGTTCGATAATTACAGTCTCCAACCAGTGGAAAAATTAACCCAGGCTCAGTTACTCTGATGCCTCATTAGCACACTAATTGGCCGTTGGGAACACATTCCCAGTAAGGAGTTTCTGGTGTTTGTGGGCCAAAGGAAGCCATCAGTTGTTGTGAGAATCTCCTTTTTCCCCCTACTTAGCAGGAGACTTGCTTGACCAGCTGACTTTAATGTTAGATTCTCACTATAAACAGAAAAGTCTCCTCACTGTTATTTTCACATGTACTTGGAGAAGTCAAGATTGAGATAGTAGCTAGTAGATAATTATAGTTCTACCTAGGTTGTATACAGTTCCTTGCTTTGATATCAACAATCTTTGTAGTCCCTACCTCCTGTAATTAGAAAGGCATTGTATCAAGTTTCTTCCTTCACAACAGGAAATTTCCTCCACTTCTGTATTTGAGACAAATGTCATGCTGTATTGATCTTTTACCCTGTAATTGTAAAATTGGTTTCTAACCCTATATAAACCCTGGTCCTCTTGGAATAAAGTATGCATTGGTTCACTCGCCTTACATCCCCCGTGTAATGATTTCGCTTGCAGTTACCCAGGTTCAACATTGAGGGAACAGAGAAAAAAGCTCATTTAGGACCTGCACTTACGAAGGGGTAGGCAGCTGTTTATCAGGGAGTATCCCTTCCGAAAATAAAAACAGCTGGAGATTGTTAAGTTAATTACATAGGGGAAAGGATAATGTACTGGGAACTCCTCAGAAGAATCTGATTTGTGGTGAGGGGAGAGAGATAAGAGCTCATTTAGGAGCGACATGAACATGCTGCGTAGGTAGCTGTTTATCAGTAAATATCTCCACTGAGATTAAGAAAAGCATTAGCTTAATAAATTAAGTACTTACTGGTATGGTTACTGTACTGGTATCTCCCCAAAAGAATCTGGATTGTGGTGAGGGAACAGAGAAAAAAGCTCATTTAGGACCTGCACTTACGAAGGGGGGAGGCAGCTGTATATCAGGGAGTAAACCTTCTGAGAATAAAAACTGCTGGAGCTTGTGAATGTAATTACACAGGGTAAAGGATAATGTACTGGGAACTCCTCAGAAGTATCTGATTTGTGGTGAGGGGAGAGAGATAAAAGCTCATTTAGGAACGACATGAACATGCTGCGTATGTAGCTGTTTATCAGTAAATATCTCCACTGAGATTAAGAAAAGCAGTAGCTTAATAAATTAAGTACTTCCTGGTATGTTTACTGTACTGGTAACTCCCCAAAAGAATCTGGATTGTGGTGAGAGAACCGAGAAAAAAGCTCATTTAGGACCTGCACTTACGAAGGGGATAGGCAGCTGTATATCAGGGAGTAAACCTTCTGAGAATAAAAACAGCTGGAGCATTGTTAAGGTAATTACTTAGGGGAAAGGATAATGTACTGGGAACTCCTCAGAAGAATCTGATTTGTGGTGAGGGGAGAGAGATAAAAGCTCATTTAGGAACGACATGAACATGCTGCGTAGGTAGCTGTTTATCAGTAAATATCTCCACTGAGATTAAGAAAAGCAGTAGCTTAATAAATTAAGTACTTCCTGGTATGGTTACTGTACTGGTAACTCCCGAAAAGAATCTGGATTGTGGTGAGGGAACAGAGAAAAAAGCTCATTTAGGACCTTAACTTACGAAGCGGGTAGGCAGCAGTATATACGGGAGTAAACCTTCTGAGAATAGAAACAGCTGGAGCTTGTTAAGGTAATTACACAGGAGAAAGGATAAGGTACTGGGAACTCCTCAGAAGAATCTGATTTGTGGTGTGGGGAGAGAGATAAAAGCTCATTTAGGAAACACATGAACATACTGCATAGGTAGCGGTTTATCAGTAAATATCTCCACTGAGATTAAGAAAAGCAGTAGCTTAATAAATTAAGTACTTCCTGGTATGGTTACTGTACTGGAAACTCCCCATAAGAATCTGGATTGTGGTGAGGGAACAGAGAAAAAAGCTCATTTAGGACCTGCACTTACGAAGGGGGTAGGCTGCTGTATATTAGGGAGTATCCCTTCTGAGAATAAAAACAGCTGGAGTTGTTAAGTTAATTACACAGGGGAAAGGATAATGTACTGGAACTCGTCAGAAGAATCTGATTTGTGGTGAGGGGAGAGAGATAAAAGCTCATTTAGGAACGACATGAACATGCTGCGTAGGTAGCTGTTTATCAGTAAATATCTCCACTGAGATTAAGAAAAGCAGTAGCTTAATAAATTAAGTACTTCCTGGTATGGTTACTGTACTGGTAACAAACCAAAAGAATCTGGATTGTGGTGAGGGAAAAGAGAAAAAAGCTCATTTAGGACCTGCACTTACGAAGGGGTTAGGCAGCTGTATATCAGGGAGTATCCTTTCTGAGAATAAAAACAGCTGTAGCTTGATAAGGTAAATACACAGGGGAAAGGATAAGGTACTGGGAGCTCCTCAAAAGAATCTGATTTGTGGTGAGGGGAGAGAGATAAAAGCTCATTTAGGAACGACATGAACATGCTGCGTAGGTAGTTGTTTATCAGTAAATATCTCCACTGAGATTAAGAAATGCAGTAGCTTAATAAATTAAGTACTTCCTGGTATGGTTACTGTACTGGTAACTGCCCAAAAGAATCTGTATTGTGGTGAGGTAACAGAGAAAAAAGCTCATTTAGGAAGTGCACTTACGATGGTGGTAGGCAGCTGTATATCAGGCAGTATCCCTTCTGAGAATAAAAACAGCTGGAGCTTGTTAAGGTAATTACCCAGGAGAAAGGATAATGTACTGGGAACTCCTCAGAAGAATCTGATTTGTGGTGAGGGGAGAGAGATAAAAGCTCATTTAGGAACGACATGAACATGCTGCATAGGTAGATGTTTATCAGTAAATATATCCACTGAGATTAAGAAAAGTAGTACCTTAATAAATTAAGTACTTCCTGGTATGGTTACTGTACTGGTATCTCCCCAAAAAAATCTGGATTGTGGTGAGGGATCAGAGAAAAAAGCTCATTTAGGACCTGCACTTAAGAAGGGTGTAGGCAGCTGTATATCAGGGAGTATCCCTTCTGAGAATAAAAACAGCTGGAACTTGTTAAGGTAATTAAATGTGTTTTTTTTTTTTTTTTTGGCCAGTCCTGGGCCTTGGACTCAGGGCCTGAGCACTGTCCCTGGCTTCTTCCCGCTCAAGGCTAGCACTCTGCCACTTGAGCCACAGCGCCGCTTCTGGCCGTTTTCTGTATATGTGGTGCTGGGGAATCGAACCTAGGGCCTCGTGTATCCGAGGCAGACACTCTTGCCACTAGGCTATATCCCCAGCCCTTGTTAAGGTAATTAAACAGGGGAAAGGATAATGTACTGCGAACTCCTCAGAAGAATCTTATTTGTGGTGAGGGGTGAGAGATAAAAGCTCATTTAAGAACGACATGAACATGCTGCGTAGGTAGCTGTTTAGCAGTAAATATCTCCAGTGAGATTAAGAAAAGCTGTAGCTTAATAAATTAAGTAATTCCTGGTATGGTTTCTGTACTGGTAACTCCCCAAAGATTCTGGATTGTTGTGAGTTAACAGAGAAAAAAGCTCATTTAGGACCTGCACATACGAAGGTGGTAGGCAGCTCTATATCAGGGAATATCTCTTCTGAGAATAAGAACACCTGGAGCTTGTTACGGTAATTATATCGAAGAAAGTTTAATATACTGGGAAATCCTCAGAAGAATCTGATTTATGGTGAGGGGAGAGAGATAAAAGCTCATTTAGGAACGACATAAACATACTGGGTAGGTAGCTGTTTATCAGTAAATATGTCCACTGAGATTAAGAAAAGCAGTAGCTTAATAATTTAAACACTTCCTGCGATGGTTACTGTACTGGTAACTTCCCAAAAGAATCTGGATTATGTTGAGGGAACAGAGAAAAAAGCTCATTTAGGACCTGCACTTACGAAGGTGGGAGGCAGCTGTATATCGGGGAGTATCTCTTCTGAGAATAAAAACAGCTGGAGCTTGTTAAGGTAATTATACAGGGGAAAGGATAATGTACTGGGAACTCCTCAGAAGAATCTGATTTGTGGTGAGGGGAGAGAGATAAAAGCTCAGTTAGGAACTACAAGAACGTGCTGCTTATGTAGCTGTTTATCAGGAAATATCTCCATTGAGAGTATGAAAATCAGTATCTTAATAAATTAATTACTTCCTGGTATGATTACTGTACCGGTAACTCCCCAAAAGCATCTTTATTGTGGCGAGGGAACAGAGAAAAAAGCTCATTTAGGACCTGCACTTACGAAGGGGGTAGGCAGCTCTATTTCAGGGTGTATCCCTTCTGAGAATAAGAACAGCTGGAGCTTGTTAAGGTAATTACACAGGTGTTGGAGAATTAAAGTTTCCAAGCAGTGGAAAAATTTAGCCCCGGCATGTTTGCCCTGATGCCTCATTAGCACACTAATAGGCCCTTGGGAACACATTCCCAGTTAGGATTTTCTAGTGTTTGCGGGCCAAAGGAAGCCACCTCTTGTTGTGAGAATCTCCTTTTTCCCCCTACTTAGCAAGTCTCCCTGAGGAGACTTGCTAGACCAGCTGCCTTTAGTGTTAGATTCTCTCTGTAAACAGGAAAGTCTCCTCACTAGATTCTCACTGTAAACAGGAAAGTCTCCTCACTAGATTCTCACTGTAAACAGGAATGTCTCCTCACTATTATTTCACAAGTATTTGGAGAAGTCAAGATTGATGTTATCTAGCCTTAAGGAGATAGTAGCTAGGAGATAATTATAGTGCTACCTCGGTTGTATACAGTTCCTTGTTTTGATATCAATAATCTTTGTAGTCACTACCTCCTGTAATTAGAAAGGCATTTGTATCAAGTTCCTGCCCTCACAGTAGGAAATTTCCTCCACTTCTGTATTTGAGACAAATGTCATGCTGTATTGATCTTTTACCCTGTAATTGTAAAATTGGTTTCTAACCCTATATAAACCCTGGCCCTCTTGGAATAAATTATGCATTGGTTCACTCGCCTTGCATCCCCTGTGTCCTGATTTCGACTGCAGTTACCCAGGTTCAACATCTGGCGTCCGGACCCAGGGACCTGACAATTGATCCACAGGAGATTGCGGAACTGCCGAGCTCTCGGGTGAGGTGAGAGATATTTTTAATTCACAGGAGACAAGGGATCTGTGTGTAATTCACAGCAGACAAGGGATCTGTGTGGTGAGCTCCTATTCTTAAAAAATTACGGGGTTATGGGACAAGCTAAACCAACTCCATTTTCTAATTTTATCCACCATGTATTGAAACGGGACGGAGCTATGGTCTCGTGTTCACAAAGAGATGAGTGTGTTCAGGTAGTGGAGTATAATCTATGGTTCCCAGAGGGAGATACTTTAGATTTAGAAGTCTGGGAACGAGTAGAGAATAATATGGAAAATGAATATCGGTGTGGAGACAAGGTTCCAGTTACATTTTGGTCTGTTTGGGCATTAATACATACAGCCGTGAGCATGATGTCTCCTGATGCTATCATAACATCAGCTGCTGAGCCAGAGGCTGACGTGGAAAAAGCTATGAAGGCTTATAATTTGTCCGGGGAGGTAAAAACTCAAATTGGGCAGGAGCTAAAAGACATGGCAACACCTGAACTATCTCCTGTCAGTTTTGTTAAAGAAAAATTAACATCAAATATGCCTTCAGCCTCTACCTATGCTCCTTCAGAGAATGATGCTAATTTAGGCAGCTCAGCAGTGCAGTCAAAGTGCTACAGATGCTCTTTCGATCTGCCAGGGGCAGTCAGGAAGGTGAAAGTAAAGAACAAATAATTGTGGCCGCGGAGCCCACTTTTACTTTAATTAATCTAAGTCCTATGGTTCTGCTTCTCTCTCTTGCTATCAAACTTTTCCTGTCATTGAACCCCCTCCAACCAGAGGTGTGGCACAGCCCCGTCATTATCAAGATATTGACCAGATTCACTCAATTTAGGACAGCTGTAATACAGGGCCGTCTCCTGGCTCCCTTCCAGTGAAGGAGGCTTCCCCATCATCTTTTCTTTACAACCAGGCACTAGCAGGGGAGCTGACACTCCCTGTTTTAGTCCAGCAGCCTGGAATTGGGGAAGGACTAGTGATTTTTCTTTTACTTCTCAAGAGAATTTTTACTGCAATTGCACTTTTAATTTGCGCCTGCGCTACATGTTTCATGTGTCTTTGTCCTTGTTTGATTAGTTGTGTTTCGTGTGGAGTGCTAAATTGAGAAAAAAAGTCCTCTAGTGGGCGGCCTTGGCAGGTTGATTGCCAGGGGATGGAAATCTCCACTGGGGAGGATCCCCCTTAGAATTTTCAGGGCCCTATGGACTTTCCATCACTCTGGCTGGCAGCTTGTGGACGCTGGACATGCCATCCAAGGCGTAAATGCCTCTGTTTCTATGTTCTGTTTTGTCTTGACTAGTTTTGTCTTTGAGATTGGTACCAGTTTTAAACATAAACTTTTGTTTCCCTTATTTCTGTTGTCCATTTACATGTCTATGGGCAATACATTTACTAGGTACTGTGTCTCCTTCTGCAAGAAGGCAGAAAAAGTGCAGGCTGCTAAGAGCTGAGTTCAAACAGCTGGCTAGGCTAATCTTAGCCTGAGAGTAAACACTAAGAGTCAAGTGCTAGGTGGACTCAGTAATACTCCAGGGGACCCCAACCCAGTTATCTTCAGTGTTTAGTATGCTAAGATACTTTGCTAAAACTAATAGGCCCTAGCGAATAAGACTAAACAATGCTAAAATCATTCATTAAAGGTTTTGTTTTAAGTTTTGGTCATTACAAGAGTAAGATTGGAAAATATACCTTTTGCCACTAAAAAATGTACGGCTGATAGTTGTTTGGACTGCTTTTAAGTTCTGTTTACATTAATACCTACATATGTGAATGTATGTATGTGTGTGTGCACGCGCACAAATGTATGTGGGTGTGAATGTGTTCAAGATTAAAAATGTATGATGTAAAAATAGGTTAGTTTAACTTTAAACTTCAAAAGATCATCGAGTTTGGGCTTTACCAAAAGCTTTAAAGGATTATTACTTTATTTTAAAAGGAACTATAGTTAAAAAATTCTTTAATTCATGGTTAAAAATAAATAAATAAATAAATAAATAAATAAGAACTTAGCATGGGCCCTTGAACCTATCCTCAGTAGTGAGGGGTAAACTGACAAAAGTGCAGTTTAGCCGATCCACGTGATGGGACAGCCGTAGGGTGGCGTCCATTCATAGTGGGAGAGGGCAAGCTGGCCCCAAGGCAGTTCATCAAGCTCTAAGGAGTAGGATGGAGATAGGCCCATTCTATAGGACAGGCCAATGGAGGCCTTTCTTTTATTTCTTTTGTTTTCAGGTAAACATTGGAAACCTCAGGGTAAAATGTATGATTTGACTGATACTTCTAAAACTGCCCCTTAGGAGGGATTAAAATTGGAATATCTTAAAAGGAGAGTTAAAAGTTTATTTACCTGATATAACTCGATTTCTGTACAGGTTTGCAATTTGGATGTATTAAAAAGGCAAATATGCTAACTCTGAAATCTCATGGTTATAATTCTGGGGCACACTGCTATGTGTACTCTTCTTACAATTGTTTTGGGTATCACTTTAATGAATTAGGTACTAAATTTTTTAAGTGTAAACTGTACTGTAACAGTAAGATTAACTATTTTAAGTCACATATAATCAGGTAAATATTTTAAAGTATATAAACTAATGGGGGATAGAAGTACACAACTTTCATTAACTCTCTGTATATAGGAAAATGGCTCTTTTAAAGCAGACAACCAGGAGGCAATGTGCCCCCTGGGCTTCAGTTTTTCTATACAAATACAGGCTGAGGTAAAGGTGTGAAAGCCTCTACTTTAAAAGGTTTTAGAATGTCTTTCTAGATAAGAAATTTGGAAGTGAAAAACAAGCTGCATGAAGCAATGGGTGATACCTAGGCTCCAGCTTTCTTTTAATACAACCAGGCTTGGTAAAAGACTTGAGATCAAAAATGTATTCTGAGATATGAAATTTAAAATGTTTGTTTTAAGTTGGATATAGGAAAACGATGGCTATCAAGATGATTGTTTAATTACTACTCCAGTTTGTTTTACAGGTTTTCAATAAAATGATTTATTATTTGCTGCACCTGATAAAAACATTGTATCAAAATTGTTACAAATTTTGCCTTTAGACTTTCAACAGTATGATTTAATAATTGCCCCTGATAAAACTCATTTAAACAGAAGAACCATTTAAGTATCTGGGATATTTAGTTAAAAGACAAGTAATTACCCCCCAATTAATAAAAATTCATATTGAAGAGTTTAAAACTCTTAATAATTTTCAAAAGTTACTAGGGACATCAATTGGCTTTGCCCTTCAACCTATTTTCCATTCTTCAAGGAGATTCGCATTTATGTAGCCCTCAAAAATTAATTGACACGTCAGGAACTGCTCCTAATAAATTTGGCAAATGGATGTAACACACATCCCTGAATTTGGCCGCTTACAAAATGTGCATGTATCCATTGATACATATTCTTCTTTTATTTGGGCAACTCCTCTACCAGGGGAAAAAGGGACTCATGTCATTCAACATTTACTAGAAACATTCGCAGTCATGGGGATTCCTTCTCAAATAAAAACTGACAATTCACCAGCTTATTCCAGTAAACAAGTACGAAAATTTTTAGAATTTCATAACATTTTTCATGTTACAGGAATTGAATACAATCCTCAAGGTCAAGGTATAGTAGAAAGAGCTCATTATACATTAAAAACACAAACTAAAAAACTAAAGAGGGGGAGTATGGATAGTACTGAGGGATATGCAACTTCTATGAAAAGTATTTATAAAACAGCCCGAGCCGTTATTGCAGAAGTACTATTTGTCCTTAACTTTTTAAATTTGTCTCAAGGAGATGTTTTAGCAAGAGCTGAGGGACACTTCCTAGCTCCGCCTATGCAAAACAAACCACAGCCAGTTGGGAATAGATTGGGGGTTGGGTTAGATTGGGTCCCGGGGAGTTAACCCAGGGGCGAGGGTATGCTTATGTTTCTACAGAAGACAGCCCATCTTTCTAGCACCTGCTCCAGTGGATCCAGCAACAAACACCCCTCTGTGCATCAAGACCGGGGTGAAACATTCTCATCCAAGTGATAAGGCCATTCTAATGGACAGGCGTGCACTGGTAACCTGTAGGGGCTACATCAGAGGTAATGTATTGGGCCTATATTTCTAACCCTCCTTTATTACGTCCATATTTATGGACAAAAGCCCCTGTCTCTGTTTTTACATCTATTCCTAATTTACTCTCTCCCACTATGGGTCTGGCATTCCAGTCTTTCCTATGGAAGAGGAAAGATCATTTAACTTCTCTTATTCTCAGTTCTCTAAAGCTATCTGTCAAGGCCATTCCCCATGTTACCCTTTCAGATATCAATATTGGATTCAGCATGGAGGTTCATATAACTCCAGTAGAACTCGGCTGATTAGACTGTCTTCCTGGTCTGTGGGATCTCATACCTATAAATTAGATAATTATCCTAGCCCTGCTGGCCTGCCTAAATGTGACAATTTTACTTATCTGAACCTGACCTTTACTGAAAGACGTTGGGAAAGTTGTCGAGGAATTTTTCCAACTATTTGGAATACATTCCAGCATACTTGGTATGATTGGGGACCTTTTGGTGTGTGGTTGAAAAACTGCACTGAATATAACTCATCTTGTGACCCTACTTTATCTATGAACATGTCCAATGCCATGTCTGCTAAACAGCTTTAGGGTGGTTTGGAGCAGGCTTTAGTGACCCCCGGCCTGCTCTCGCCCATGGAGACAGGTTATTTCCTCCACAACGTCATCTCTGGAAATTAGCAGCTTCTCTGGCTCCTGTATTGCTGGCCAATGGAACTTACTCAGGATCTAAAAGATCATCCTCGGCCTCCTACAACTTCACAGTTGTAAAGACCTATAATATCTCTGCTTGTGTTCATTTTCCACAAGTACTGATGGTCGGCCCCATAAACATAACTAAGAATGCCATTACCTGCATAAATTGTAAATTGTATACTTGCTTGAATAACAATGTCACCTTTAATTTTAGTCAAGATAGGATCATGATTTTAACCCAGCGCAACTCCCTTTGGGTTCCTGTTCTCATGCATCGTCCCTGGGCTGGAGGACCTGTACAAGGATTGGTAATGCAGTTTTTCAAGCGGCTTCTGAGGAGGAGTCATCGTGCCATTGGACTGATTATTGCAGGACTTGTTGGACTGATTGCCAATGCTACAACTGCAGCAGTATCCGGAGCCGCATTGCGACAATCTGTACAAACTCATGACTTTATGGTGCAGTGGCACCAGGACTCCCACAATCTGTGGCAACACCAGCTGGAAGTAAATGCCCACCTTCAAGATGAGATAGAAGCTGTTAAAGGAAGAGTGTTTTGGCTTGGACAGAAATATCTGGCTTTACAGCAACGATTGTTTTTGACTTGCGATTGGAATTCTAGTCATGTCTGTGTAACACCTTATAAATATAATGCCTCTGAATGTGAATGGAATGATATACAAATGCTTATAGATGGAGCCCTACTAAATGGTACGTTAAGTGAACAAAGCTTGTACAGGGAGGTTTTTGAAGCTTTTCAGAAGGAATTGCCAGATGCCTCCTCTATTGATGACATAGCTCAAGGACTAGCTCAGACCTTAGAAGGACTAGACCCTAGGGGGTGGTGGCAAAGTATTACCCATAGTGTTGGAAGTGCTTCTATTGCCTTAATACTTATGATATGTGTCTTTTTCTTAGGATATTGTTCTATCATAGCTATAATGAAGCGTTAGACTAGGAATAATTCCTCTGATGTTTTACTCACTGCCCTTAAACTTTCCAGAGAAGCGGCTGTGGAAAATTAATAAAAAAGGGGGAATTGTTGGAGAATTAAAGTTTCCAACCAGTGGAAAAATTTAGCCCCGGCACGGTTACTCTGATGCCTCATTAGCACACTAATAGGCCCTTGGGAACACATTCCCAGTAAGGAGTTTCTAGTGTTTGCGGGCCAAAGGAAGCCACCTCTTGTTGTGAGAATCTCCTTTTTCCCCCTACTTAGCAAGTCTCCCTGAGGAGACTTGCTAGACCAGCTGCCTTTAGTGTTAGATTCTCTCTGTAAACAGGAAAGTCTCCTCACTAGATTCTCACTGTAAACAGGAAAGTCTCCTCACTAGGTTCTCACTGTAAACAGGAAAGTCTCCTCACTGTTATTTCAGAAGTATTTGGAGAAGTCAAGATTGATGTTATCTAGCCTTAAGGAGATAGTAGCTAGGAGATAATTATAGTGCTACCTCGGTTGTATACAGTTCCTTGTTTTGATATCAATAATCTTTGTAGCTCATTTAGGAACGAAATGAAAATGCTGCATAGGTAGCTGTTTATCAGTAAATATCTCCACTGAGATTAAGAAAAGCAGTAGCTTAATAAATTAAGTACTTCCTGGTATGGTTACTGTACTGGTAACTCCCCAAAAGAATCTGGATTGTGGTGAGGGAACAGAGAAAAAAGCTCATTTAGGACCTGCACTTACGAAGGGGGTAGGCAGCTGTATATCAGGGAGTAAACCTTCTGAGAATAAAAACAGCTAGAGCTTGTTAAGGTAATTACACAGGGGAAAGGAAAATGTACTGGGAACTCCTCAGAAGAATCTGATTTGTGGTGAGGGGAGAGAGATAAAAGCTCATTTAGGAACGACATGAACATGCTGCGTAGGTAGCTGTTTATCAGTAAATATCTCCACTGAGATTAAGAAAATCAGTAGCTTAATAAATTAAGTACTTCCTGGTATGGTTACTGTACTGGTAACTCCCCAAAAGAATCTGGATTGTGGTGAGGGAACAGAGAAAGAAGCTCATTTAGGACCTGCACTTACGAAGGGGGTAGGCAGCTGTATATCAGGGAGTATCACTTCTGAGAATAAAAACAGCTGGAGCTTGTTAAGGTAATTACACAGGGAAAAGGATAATGTACTGGGAACTCCTCCGAAGAATCTGATTTGTGGTGAGGGGAGAGAGATAAAAGCTCATTTAAGAACGACATGAAATTGCTGCATAGGTAGCTGTTTATCAGTAAATATCTCCACTGAGATTAAGAAAAGCAGTAGCTTAATAAATTAAGTACTTCCTGGTATGGTTACTGTACTGGTAACTCCACAAAGAATCTGGATTGTGGTGAGGGAACAGAGAAAAAGCTCATTTAGGACCTGCACATACGAAGGGGGTAGCAGCTGTATATCAGGGAGTATCCCTTCTCAGAATAAAAACAGCTGGAGCTTGTGAATGTAATTACACAGGGGAAAGTATAATGTACTGGGAACTCCTCAGAAGAATCTGATTTGTGGTGAGGGGAGAGAGATAAAAGCTCATTTAGGAACGACATGAACATGCTGCGTAGGTAGCTGTTTTTCAGTAAATATCTCCACTGAGATTAAGAAAAGCAGTAGCTTAATAAATTAAGTACTTCCGGGTAAGGGTACTGTACTGGTAACTCCCCAAAAGAATCTGGATTGTGGTGAGGGAACAGAGAAAAAAGCTCATTTAGGAAATGCACTTACGAAGGGGGTAGGCAGCTGTATATCAGGGTGTATCCCTTCTGAGAATAAAAACAAACAAAATCACAGTAATGCCACCAGCACAACAATGTTCATCGCAGCACAATTTGTCATAGCGAGAAGCTGGAACCAACCCAGATGCCCCTCCATAGATGAATGGATCAGGAAAATGTGGTACATTTACACAATGGAATTTTATGCCTCTATCAGAAAGAATGACATTGTTCCATTTGTAAGGAAATGGAAGGACTTGGAAAAAGTTATACTAAGTGAAGTGAGCCAGACCCAAAGAAACATGGACTCTATGGCCTCCCTTATTGGGAATAATTAGTACAGGTTTAGGCAAGCCATAGCAGAGCATCACAAGGCCCAATAGCTATACCCTTAGAAACACATAAGATGATGCTAATTGAAATGAACTCCATGTTATGGAAACAAGTGATATATCGCAGTTGTAACTACTTTCAACGTCCTATGTGTATGTGTAGTTTCTATTATTGATAATGTTTTGTATCACCTTCCTATGTTTGTACCTACACTATCTCTGTAATCTTATCTGAGTATATTGGAAACCGTGTTTACTGGTATTGGAAGTAGGAAATTCAAAGGGAATACCAAATTCGAGAGACACAGGGTAAAAAAAGAGAAATAACTACAAAAGCAATACATGCAAAACTCTTTGGTGTAAGTGAACTGAACAACTGGGGGGGGAGGAAAAGGGGGGAGGGAGGGGGGCATGAGGGACAAGGCAACAAACAGTACAAGAAATGTATCCAATGCCCAACGTATGATAATGTAACTTCTGTACGTCAGTTTGATAATAAAAATTTGAGAAAAAAAAAGAAATGCAAATCAAAACAACATTAAGATTCCATCTCACCCCAGTAAGAATGTCATATATGAAGAAAACTAACAATAACAATTGTTGGAGGGGATATGGCTTGTTGGTGGGAATGTAATCTGGTTCAGCCACTCTGGCAAGCAGTATGGAGATTCCCCAGAAGGCTAAACATAGAGCTCCCCTATGACCCAGCAGCACCACTTTTGGGTATCTATCCAAAAGACCACAAACAAAATCACACTAAAGCCACCAGCACAACAATGTTCATCGCAGCACAATTTGTCATAGCGAGAATCTGGAACCAACCCAGATGCCCCTCAGTAGACGAATGGATCAGGAAAATGTGGTACATATACACAATGGAATTTTATGCCTCTATCAGAAAGAATGACATTGCCCCATTTGTAAAGAAGTGGAAGGACTTGGAAAAATTGTACTAAGTGACGTGAGCTAGACCCAAAGAAACATGGACTCTATGGTCTCCCTTATTGGGAATAATTAGCACAGGTTTAGGCAAGCCACAACAGAGGATCACAAGAGCCCAATAGCTATACCCTTATGAACATGTAAGATGGTACTAAGTGAAATGAACTCCATGTTATGGAAACGACTGTTATATCACTGTTGTAACTACTTTCAACGTGCTGTGTGTAACTGTATCTATTATTGATGATCTTCTTGTATCCACTTCCTGTGGTTGTACCTACACTATCTCTGTATCTTATCTGAGTATATTGGAAACCGTGTATACTGTATTAGGAAATTGAAAGTATACTGTATAGTATACTGTACCAGGAAAGTACTAGTACTAGTATACTACTAGTATACTAGTGTACTAGTATAGTATACTGTACTAGGAAAAGAAAGGGATACAAAAATCGAGAGACACAGGTTAAAAAAAGACAAACAAGTACAAAAGCAATACTTGCAAAACTGTTTGGTGTAAATGAACTGAACAATTCATGGGGGGAAGGGAAAGATGATGGGGGGGGCAATGAGGTAACAAACAGTACAAGAAATGTATCCAATGCCTAACATATGAAACTGTAACCTCTTTGTACATCAGTTTGATAATAAAATTTAAAAAAAATATCTAGCAAAAAAAAAATAAAAAACCGATGGACCTTGTTAAGGTAATTACGCAGGGAAAAGGATAATGTACTGGGAACTCCTCAGAAGAATCTGATTTGTGGTGTGGGGAGAGAGATAAAAGCTCATTTAGGAACGACATGAACATGCTGCGTGGGTAGCTGTTTATCAGTAAATATCTCCACTGAGATTAAGAAAATCAGTAGCTTAATAAATTAAGTACTTCCTGGTATGGTTACTGTACTGGTAAGTCCCCAAAAGAATCTGGATTGTGGTGAGGGAACAGAGAAAAAAGCTCATTTAGGACCTGCACTTACGAAGGGGGTAGGCAGCTGTATATCAGGGAGTAAACCTTCTGAGAATAAAAACAGCTGGAGCTTGTTAAGGTAATTACAAAGGGGAAAGGATAATGTACTGGGACCTCCTCAGAAGAATCTGATTTGTGGTGAGGGGAGAGAGATAAAAGTTCATTCACGAACGAAATGTACATGCTGCGTAGGTAGCTGTTTATCAGTAAATATCTCCACTAAGATTAAGAAAAGCAGTAGCGTAATAAATTAAGTACTCCCTGGTATAGTTACTGTACTGGGAACTCCCCAAAACAATCTGAATTGTGGTGAGGGAACAGAGAAAAAAGCTCATTTAGGACCTGCACTTACGAAGGGGGTAGGCAGCTGTATATTAGGGAGTAAACCGTCTAAGAATAGAAACAGCTCGAGCTTGTTAAGGTAATTACACAGGGGAAAGGATAATGTACTGGGAACTCCTCAGAAGAATCTGATTTGTGGTGAAGGAGAGAGATAAAAGCTCATTTAGGAATGACATGAACATACTGGGTAGGTAGCTGTTTATCAGTAAATATCTCCACTGACATTAAGAAAAGCAGTAGCTTAATAAATTAAGTACTCACTGGTATTGTTACTGTACAGGTAACTCCCCAAAACAATCTAGGTTGTGGTGAGGGAACAGAGAAAAAAGCTCATTTAGGACCTGCACTTACGAAGGGGGTAGGCAGCTGTATATCAGGGAGTATCCATTCTGAGAATGAAAAGAGCTGGAGCTTGTTAAGGTAATTACACATGGGAAAGGATAATGTACTGGGAACTCCTCAGAAGAATCTGATTTGTGGTTATGGGAGAGAGATAAAAGCTCATTTAAGAACGACATGAACATGCTTAGTAGGTAGCTGGTTATCAGTAAATATCTCCACTGAGGGTAAGAAAAGCAGTAGCTTATTAAATTAAGTACTTCCTGGTATGGTTACTGTACTGGTAACTCCCCAAAAGAATCTGGATTGTGGTGAGGGAACACAGTAAAAAGGTCATTTAAGACCTGCACTTACGAAGGGGGTAGGCAGCTATATATCAGGGAGTATCCCCTCTGAGAATAAAAAACGCTTGAGCTTGTTATGGTAATTACACAGGTTAAAGGATAATGTACTGGGAACTCCTCAGAAGAATCTGATTTGTGGTGAGGGGAGAGAGATTAAAGCTAATTTATGAACGACATGAACATGCTGCGTAGGTAGCTGTTTATCAGTAAATATCTCCAATGAGATTAAGAAAAGCAGTAGCTTAATAAATTAAGTATTTCCTGGTATGGTTACTGTACTGGTAAATCCCCAAAATAATCTGGATTTTGGTGAGGGAACAGAGAAAAAACCTCATTTAGGACCTGCACTTACGAAAGGGGTAGGCAGTTGTATATCCGGGAGTATTCCTTCTGAGAATAAAAAGAGCTGGATCTTGTTACGGTAATTACATCGAGGAAAGGTTAATGTACTGGGAAATCCTCAGAAGAATATGATTTGTGGTGAGGGGAGAGAGATAAAAGCTCATTTAGGAACGACATGATCATGATGCGTAGGTACCTGTTTATCAGTAAATATCTCCACTGAGATTAAGAAAAGCACTTGCTTAATAAATTGAGTACTTCCTGGTATGGTTACAGTACTGGTAACTCCGCAAAAGAATATGGATTGTGGTGAAGGAACATAGAAAAAAGCTCATTTAGGACCTGCACTTAAGAAGGGGGAAGGCAGCTGTATGTCAGGGATTATACCTTCTGAGAATAAAAACAGCTGGAGCGTGTTAAGGTAATTACACAGGGGAAAGGATAATGTACTGGGAACTCCTCAGAAAAATCTGATTTTTGGTGAGGGGAGAGAGATTAAAGCTGATTTATGAACGACATGAACATACTGGGTAGGTAGCTTTTATCAGTAAATGACTCCACTGAGATTAAGAAAAGCAGTAGCTTAATAAATTAAGTATTTTTGGTATGGTTACTGTACTGGTAACTCCCCAAAAGAATCTGGATTGTGGTGAGGGAACAGAGAAAAAAGCTCATTTAGGACCTGCACTTAGGAAGGGGGTAGGCAGCTGTATATCAGGGAGTATCCCTTCTGAGAATAAAAACAGCTGGAGCTTGTTAAGGTAATTACGGAGGGGAAATTAAAATGTACTGGGAACTCCTCAGAAAAATCTGATTTGTGCTGAGGGGAGAGAGATAAAAGCTCATTTAGGAACGACATGAACATGCTGCGTAGGTAGCTGTTTATCAGTAAATATCTCCACTGAGATTAAGAAAAGCAGTAGCTTAATAAATTAAGTCCTTCCTGGGATGGTTCGTGTACTGGTAACTCTCAAAAGGAATCTGGAATGTGGTGACGATACAGATAAAAAAGATCACTTAGGACCTGCACTTACGAAGGGGGTAGGCAGCTGTATATCAGGGAGTAAACCTTCTGAGAATAAAAACAGCTGGAGTTTGTTAAGGTAATTACACAGCGGAAAGGATAATGTACTGGGAACTCCTCAGAAGAATCTGATTTGTGGTGTGGGGAGAGAGATAAAAGCTCATTTAGGAACGACATGAAAATGCTGCATAGTTAGCTGTCTATCAGTAAATATCTCCACTGAGATTAAGAAAAGCAGTAGCTTAATAAATTACGTACTTCCTAGTATGGTTACTGTATTGGTAACTCCCCAAAAGAATCTGGATTGTGGTGAGGGAACAGAGAAAAAAGCTCATTTAGGACCTGCACTTACCAAGGGGGTAGGCAGCTGTATATCAGGGAGTATCCCTTCTGAGAATAAAAACAGCTGGAGCTTGTTAAAGTAATTACACAGGGGAAAGGATAATGTACTGGGAACTCCTCAGAAGAATCTGATATGTGGTGAGGGGAGAGAGATCAAAGCTCATTTAGGAACGACATGAAAATGCTGCATAGGTAGCTGTTTATCAGTAAATATCTCCACTGAGATTAAGAATAGCAGTAGCTTAATAAATTAAGTATTTCCTGGTATGGTTACTGTACTGGTAACTCCACAAAAGAATCTGGATTGTGGTGAGGTAACAAAGAAAAAAGCTCATTTAGGACCTGCACTTACGAAGGGTGTAGGCAGCTGTATATCAGGGAGTAAACCTTCTGAGAAAAAAAACAGCTGGAGCTTGTTAAGGTAATTACACAGGGGAAAGGATAATGTACTGGGAACTCCTCAGAAGAATCTGATTTGTGGTAAGGGGAAAGAGATAAAAGCTCATTTAGGAACGACATGAACATACTGCGTAGGTAGCTGTTTATCAGAAAATATCTACACTGAGATTAAGAAAAGCAGTAGCTTAATAAATTAAATACTTCCTGGTATGGTTACTGTACTGGTAACTCCCCAAAAGAATTTGGATTGTGGTGAGGGAACAGAGAAAAAAGCTCATTTAGGACCTGCACTTACGATGGAGATAGGCAGATGTATATCAGGCAGTATCCCTTCTGAGAATAAAAAAAGCTGGAGCTTGTTAAGGTAATTACAAAGGACAAAGGATAATGTACTGGGAACTCCTGAGAAGAATCGGATTTGTGATGTGTGTAGAGAGAAAAAAGCTCATTTAGGAACGACATAAAAATGCTGCATAGGTAGCTATTTATCAGTAAATATCTCCACTGAGATTAAGAAAAGCAGTAGCTGAATAAATTAAGTACTTCCTGGTATGGTTACTGTACTGGTAACTCCCTAAAAGAATCTGGATTGTGGTGAGGGAACAGAGAAAAAAGCTCATTTAGGACCTGGATTTACGAAGGGGGTAGGCAGCTGTATATTAGGGAGTATCCCTTCAGAGAATAAAAACAGCTGGAGCTTGTTAAGGTAATTACAAAGGGGAAAGGATAATGTACTGGGACCTCCTCAGAAGAATCTGATTTGTGGTGAGGGGAGAGAGATAAAAGTTCATTCACGAACGAAATGTACATGCTGTGTAGGTAGCTGTTTATCAGTAAATATCTCCACTAAGATTAAGAAAAGCAGTAGCGTAATAAATTAAGTACTCCCTGGTATAGTTACTGTACTGGGAACTCCCCAAAACAATCTGAATTGTGGTGAGGGAACAGAGAAAAAAGCTCATTTAGGACCTGCACTTACGAAGGGGGTAGGCAGCTGTATATTAGGGAGTAAACCGTCTAAGAATAGAAACAGCTCGAGCTTGTTAAGGTAATTACACAGGGGAAAGGATAATGTACTGGGAACTCCTCAGAAGAATCTGATTCGTGGTGAAGGAGAGAGATAAAAGCTCATTTAGGAATGACATGAACATACTGGGTAGGTAGCTGTTCATCAGTAAATATCTCCACTGACATTAAGAAAAGCAGTAGCTTAATAAATTAAGTACTCACTGGTATTGTTACTGTACTGGTAACTCCCCAAAACAATCTGGATTGTGGGGAGGGAACAGAGAAAAAAGCTCATTTAGGACCTGCACTTACGGAGTGGGTAGGCAGCTGTATATCAGGGAGTATCCATTCTGAGAATAAAAAGAGCTGGAGCTTGTTAAGGTAATTACACATGGGAAAGGATAATGTACTGGGAACTCCTCAGAAGAATCTGATTTGTGGTTATGGGAGAGAGATAAAAGCTCATTTAAGAACGACATGAACATGCTTAGTAGGTAGCTGGTTATCAGTAAATATCTCCACTGAGGGTAAGAAAAGCAGTAGCTTATTAAATTAAGTACTTCCTGGTATGGTTACTGTACTGGTAACGCCCCAAAAGAATCTGGATTGTGGTGAGGGAACAGAGTAAAAAGGTCATTTAAGACCTGCACTTACGAAGGGGGTAGGCAGCTATATATCAGGGAGTATCCCCTCTGAGAATAAAAAACGCTTGAGCTTGTTATGGTAATTACACTGGTTAAAGGATAATGTACTGGGAATTCCTCAGAAGAATCTGATTTGTGGTGAGGGGAGAGAGATTAAAGCTAATTTATGAACGACATGAACATGCTGCGTAGGTAGCTGTTTATCAGTAAATATCTCCAATGAGATTAAGAAAAGCAGTAGCTTAATAAATTAAGTATTTCCTGGTATGGTTACTGTACTGGTAACTCCCCAAAATAATCTGGATTTTGGTGAGGGAACAGAGAAAAAACCTCATTTAGGACCTGCACTTACGAAAGGGGTAGGCAGTTGTATATCCGGGAGTATTCCTTCTGAGAATAAAAACAGCTGGATCTTGTTACGGTAATTACATCGAGGAAAGGTTAATGTACTGGGAAATCCTCAGAAGAATCTGATTTGTGGTGAGGGGAGAGAGATAAAAGCTCATTTAGGAACGACATGATCATGCTGCGTAGGTACCTGTTTATCAGTAAATATCTCCACTGAGATAAAGAAAAGCACTTGCTTAATAAATTAAGTACTTCCTGGTATGGTTACAGTACTGGTAACTCCCCAAAAGAATATGGATTGTGGTGAAGGAACATAGAAAAAAGCTCATTTAGGACCTGCACTTAAGAAGGGGGAAGGCAGCTGTATGTCAGGGATTATACCTTCTGAGAATAAAAACAGCTGGAGCGTGTTAAGGTAATTACACAGGGGAAAGGATAATGTACTGGGAACTCCTCAGAAAAATCTGATTTTTGGTGAGGGGAGAGAGATTAAAGCTGATTTATGAACGACATGAACATACTGGGTAGATAGTTTTTATCAGTAAATGACTCCACTGAGATTAAGAAAAGCAGTAGCTTAATAAATTAAGTATTTTTGGTATGGTTACTGTACTGGTAACTCCCCAAAAGAATCTGGATTGTGGTGAGCGAACAGAGAAAAAGCTCATTTAGGACCTGCACTCACGAAGGGGGTGGGCAGCTGTATATCAGGGAGTATCCCTTCTGAGAATAAAAACAGCTGGAGGTTGTTAAGTTAATTACACAAGGGAAAGGATAATGTACTGGGACTTCCTCAGAAGAATCTGATTTGTGGTGAAGATAGAGAGATAAAAGCTCATTTAGGAACGACAAGAACATGCTGCGTGGGTAGCTGTTTATCAGTAAATATCTCCACTGAGATTAAGAAAATCAGTAGCTTAATAAATTAAGTACTTCCTGGTATGGTTACTGTACTGGTAAGTCCCCAAAAGAATCTGGATTGTGGTGAGGGAACAGAGAAAAAAGCTCATTTAGGACCTGCACTTACGAAGGGGGTAGGCAGCTGTATATCAGGGAGTAAACCTTCTGAGAATAAAAACAGCTGGAGCTTGTTAAGGTAATTACAAAGGGGAAAGGATAATGTACTGGGACCTCCTCAGAAGAATCTGATTTGTGGTGAGGGGAGAGAGATAAAAGTTCATTCACGAACGAAATATACATGCTGCGTAGGTAGCTGTTTATCAGTAAATATCTCCACTAAGATTAAGAAAAGCAGTAGCGTAATAAATTAAGTACTCCCTGGTATAGTTACTGTACTGGGAACTCCCCAAAACAATCTGAATTGTGGTGAGGGAACAGAGAAAAAAGCTCATTTAGGACCTGCACTTACGAAGGGGGTAGGCAGCTGTATATTAGGGAGTAAACCGTCTAAGAATAGAAACAGCTCGAGCTTGTTAAGGTAATTACACAGGGGAAAGGATAATGTACTGGGAACTCCTCAGAAGAATCTGATTTGTGGTGAAGGAGAGAGATAAAAGCTCATTTAGGAATGACATGAACATACTGGGTAGGTAGCTGTTTATCAGTAAATATCTCCACTGACATTAAGAAAAGCAGTAGCTTAATAAATTAAGTACTCACTGGTATTGTTACTGTACAGGTAACTCCCCAAAACAATCTAGATTGTGGTGAGGGAACAGAGAAAAAAGCTCATTTAGGACCTGCACTTACGAAGGGGGTAGGCAGCTGTATATCAGGGAGTATCCATTCTGAGAATGAAAAGAGCTGGAGCTTGTTAAGGTAATTACACATGGGAAAGGATAATGTACTGGGAACTCCTCAGAAGAATCTGATTTGTGGTTATGGGAGAGAGATAAAAGCTCATTTAAGAACGACATGAACATGCTTAGTAGGTAGCTGGTTATCAGTAAATATCTCCACTGAGGGTAAGAAAAGCAGTAGCTTATTAAATTAAGTACTTCCTGGTATGGTTACTGTACTGGTAACTCCCCAAAAGAATCTGGATTGTGGTGAGGGAACACAGTAAAAAGGTCATTTAAGACCTGCACTTACGAAGGGGGTAGGCAGCTATATATCAGGGAGTATCCCCTCTGAGAATAAAAAACGCTTGAGCTTGTTATGGTAATTACACAGGTTAAAGGATAATGTACTGGGAACTCCTCAGAAGAATCTGATTTGTGGTGAGGGGAGAGAGATTAAAGCTAATTTATGAACAACATGAACATGCTGCGTAGGTAGCTGTTTATCAGTAAATATCTCCAATGAGATTAAGAAAAGCAGTAGCTTAATAAATTAAGTATTTCCTGGTATGGTTACTGTACTGGTAAATCCCCAAAATAATCTGGATTTTGGTGAGGGAACAGAGAAAAAACCTCATTTAGGACCTGCACTTACGAAAGGGGTAGGCAGTTGTATATCCGGGAGTATTCCTTCTGAGAATAAAAAGAGCTGGATCTTGTTACGGTAATTACATCGAGGAAAGGTTAATGTACTGGGAAATCCTCAGAAGAATATGATTTGTGGTGAGGGGAGAGAGATAAAAGCTCATTTAGGAACGACATGATCATGATGCGTAGGTACCTGTTTATCAGTAAATATCTCCACTGAGATTAAGAAAAGCACTTGCTTAATAAATTGAGTACTTCCTGGTATGGTTACAGTACTGGTAACTCCGCAAAAGAATATGGATTGTGGTGAAGGAACATAGAAAAAAGCTCATTTAGGACCTGCACTTAAGAAGGGGGAAGGCAGCTGTATGTCAGGGATTATACCTTCTGAGAATAAAAACAGCTGGAGCGTGTTAAGGTAATTACACAGGGGAAAGGATAATGTACTGGGAACTCCTCAGAAGAATCTGATTTGTGGTTATGGGAGAGAGATAAAAGCTCATTTAAGAACGACATGAACATGCTTAGTAGGTAGCTGGTTATCAGTAAATATCTCCACTGAGGGTAAGAAAAGCAGTAGCTTATTAAATTAAGTACTTCCTGGTATGGTTACTGTACTGGTAACTCCCCAAAAGAATCTGGATTGTGGTGAGGGAACACAGTAAAAAGGTCATTTAAGACCTGCACTTACGAAGGGGGTAGGCAGCTATATATCAGGGAGTATCCCCTCTGAGAATAAAAAACGCTTGAGCTTGTTATGGTAATTACACAGGTTAAAGGATAATGTACTGGGAACTCCTCAGAAGAATCTGATTTGTGGTGAGGGAAGAGAGATTAAAGCTAATTTATGAACGACATGAACATGCTGCGTAGGTAGCTGTTTATCAGTAAATATCTCCAATGAGATTAAGAAAAGCAGTAGCTTAATAAATTAAGTATTTCCTGGTATGGTTACTGTACTGGTAAATCCCCAAAATAATCTGGATTTTGGTGAGGGAACAGAGAAAAAACCTCATTTAGGACCTGCACTTACGAAAGGGGTAGGCAGTTGTATATCCGGGAGTATTCCTTCTGAGAATAAATAGAGCTGGATCTTGTTAGGGTAATTACATCGAGGAAAGGTTAATGTACTGGGAAATCCTCAGAAGAATATGATTTGTGGTGAGGGGAGAGAGATAAAAGCTCATTTAGGAACGACATGATCATGATGCGTAGGTACCTGTTTATCAGTAAATATCTCCACTGAGATTAAGAAAAGCACTTGCTTAATAAATTGAGTACTTCCTGGTATGGTTACAGTACTGGTAACTCCGCAAAAGAATATGGATTGTGGTGAAGGAACATAGAAAAAAGCTCATTTAGGACCTGCACTTAAGAAGGGGGAAGGCAGCTGTATGTCAGGGATTATACCTTCTGAGAATTAAAACAGCTGGAGCGTGTTAAGGTAATTACACAGGGGAAAGGATAATGTACTGGGAACTCCTCAGAAAAATCTGATTTTTGGTGAGGGGAGAGAGATTAAAGCTGATTTATGAACGACATGAACATACTGGGTAGGTAGCTTTTATCAGTAAATGACTCCACTGAGATTAAGAAAAGCAGTAGCTTAATAAATTAAGTATTTTTGGTATGGTTACTGTACTGGTAACTCCCCAAAAGAATCTGGATTGTGGTGAGGGAACAGAGAAAAAAGCTCATTTAAGACCTGCACTTAGGAAGGGGGTAGGCAGCTGTATATCAGGGAGTATCCCTTCTGAGAATAAAAACAGCTGGAGCTTGTTAAGGTAATTACGGAGGGGAAATTAAAATGTACTGGGAACTCCTCAGAAGAATCTGATTTGTGGTAAGGGGAAAGAGATAAAAGCTCATTTAGGAACGACATGAACATGCTGCGTAGGTAGCTGTTTATCAGAAAATATCTACACTGAGATTAAGAAAAGCAGTAGCTTAATAAATTAAATACTTCCTGGTATGGTTACTGTACTGGTAACTCCCCAAAAGAATTTGGATTGTGGTGAGGGAACAGAGAAAAAAGCTCATTTAGGACCTGCACTTACGTTGGAGATAGGCAGATGTATATCAGGCAGTATCCCTTCTGAGAATAAAAAAAGCTGGAGCTTGTTAAGGTAATTACAAAGGACAAAGGATAATGTACTGGGAACTCCTGAGAAGAATCGGATTTGTGATGTGTGTAGAGAGAAAAAAGCTCATTTAGGAACGACATAAAAATGCTGCATAGGTAGCTATTTATCAGTAAATATCTCCACTGAGATTAAGAAAAGCAGTAGCTGAATAAATTAAGTACTTCCTGGTATGGTTACTGTACTGGTAACTCCCTAAAAGAATCTGGATTGTGGTGAGGGAACAGAGAAAAAAGCTCATTTAGGACCTGGATTTACGAAGGGGGTAGGCAGCTGTATATTAGGGAGTATCCCTTCAGAGAATAAAAACAGCTGGAGCTTGTTAAGGTAATTACAAAGGGGAAAGGATAATGTACTGGGACCTCCTCAGAAGAATCTGATTTGTGGTGAGGGGAGAGAGATAAAAGTTCATTCACGAACGAAATGTACATGCTGTGTAGGTAGCTGTTTATCAGTAAATATCTCCACTAAGATTAAGAAAAGCAGTAGCGTAATAAATTAAGTACTCCCTGGTATAGTTACTGTACTGGGAACTCCCCAAAACAATCTGAATTGTGGTGAGGGAACAGAGAAAAAAGCTCATTTAGGACCTGCACTTACGAAGGGGGTAGGCAGCTGTATATTAGGGAGTAAACCGTCTAAGAATAGAAACAGCTCGAGCTTGTTAAGGTAATTACACAGGGGAAAGGATAATGTACTGGGAACTCCTCAGAAGAATCTGATTCGTGGTGAAGGAGAGAGATAAAAGCTCATTTAGGAATGACATGAACATACTGGGTAGGTAGCTGTTCATCAGTAAATATCTCCACTGACATTAAGAAAAGCAGTAGCTTAATAAATTAAGTACTCACTGGTATTGTTACTGTACTGGTAACTCCCCAAAACAATCTGGATTGTGGGGAGGGAACAGAGAAAAAAGCTCATTTAGGACCTGCACTTACGGAGGGGGTAGGCAGCTGTATATCAGGGAGTATCCATTCTGAGAATAAAAAGAGCTGGAGCTTGTTAAGGTAATTACACATGGGAAAGGATAATGTACTGGGAACTCCTCAGAAGAATCTGATTTGTGGTTATGGGAGAGAGATAAAAGCTCATTTAAGAACGACATGAACATGCTTAGTAGGTAGCTGGTTATCAGTAAATATCTCCACTGAGGGTAAGAAAAGCAGTAGCTTATTAAATTAAGTACTTCCTGGTATGGTTACTGTACTGGTAACGCCCCAAAAGAATCTGGATTGTGGTGAGGGAACAGAGTAAAAAGGTCATTTAAGACCTGCACTTACGAAGGGGGTAGGCAGCTATATATCAGGGAGTATCCCCTCTGAGAATAAAAAACGCTTGAGCTTGTTATGGTAATTACACTGGTTAAAGGATAATGTACTGGGAATTCCTCAGAAGAATCTGATTTGTGGTGAGGGGAGAGAGATTAAAGCTAATTTATGAACGACATGAACATGCTGCGTAGGTAGCTGTTTATCAGTAAATATCTCCAATGAGATTAAGAAAAGCAGTAGCTTAATAAATTAAGTATTTCCTGGTATGGTTACTGTACTGGTAACTCCCCAAAATAATCTGGATTTTGGTGAGGGAACAGAGAAAAAACCTCATTTAGGACCTGCACTTACGAAAGGGGTAGGCAGTTGTATATCCGGGAGTATTCCTTCTGAGAATAAAAACAGCTGGATCTTGTTACGGTAATTACATCGAGGAAAGGTTAATGTACTGGGAAATCCTCAGAAGAATCTGATTTGTGGTGAGGGGAGAGAGATAAAAGGTCATTTAGGAACGACATGATCATGCTGCGTAGGTACCTGTTTATCAGTAAATATCTCCACTGAGATAAAGAAAAGCACTTGCTTAATAAATTAAGTACTTCCTGGTATGGTTACAGTACTGGTAACTCCCCAAAAGAATATGGATTGTGGTGAAGGAACATAGAAGAAAGCTCATTTAGGACCTGCACTTAAGAAGGGGGAAGGCAGCTGTATGTCAGGGATTATACCTTCTGAGAATAAAAACAGCTGGAGCGTGTTAAGGTAATTACACAGGGGAAAGGATAATGTACTGGGAACTCCTCAGAAAAATCTGATTTTTGGTGAGGGGAGAGAGATTAAAGCTGATTTATGAACGACATGAACATACGGGGTAGATAGTTTTTATCAGTAAATGACTCCACTGAGATTAAGAAAAGCAGTAGCTTAATAAATTAAGTATTTTTGGTATGGTTACTGTACTGGTAACTCCCCAAAAGAATCTGGATTGTGGTGAGCGAACAGAGAAAAAAGCTCATTTAGGACCTGCACTCACGAAGGGGGTGGGCAGCTGTATATCAGGGAGTATCCCTTCTGAGAATAAAAACAGCTGGAGGTTGTTAAGTTAATTACACAAGGGAAAGGATAATGTACTGGGACTTCCTCAGAAGAATCTGATTTGTGGTGAAGATAGAGAGATAAAAGCTCATTTAGGAACGACATGAAAATGCTGCGTAGGTAGCTGTTTATCTGTAAATATCTCCACTGAGATTAAGAAAAGCAGTTGCTTACTAAATTAAGTACTTCCTGGTATGGTTACTGTACTGGAAACTCCCCAAAAGTATCTGGATTTTGGTGAGGGAACAGAGAAAAAACCTTATTTAGGACCTTCACTTACGAAGGGGGTAGGCAGCTGTATATCAGGGAATAAACCTTCTGAGAATAAAAACAGCTGGACCTTGTTAAGGTAATTACACAGGGGAAAGGATAATGTACTGGGAACTCCTCAGAAGAATCTGATTTGTGGTGAGGGGAGAGAGATAAAAGCTCATTTAGGAACGACATGAAGATGCTGCGTAGGTAGCTGTTTATCAGTAAATATCTCCACTGAGATTATGAAAAGCAGTAGCTTAATAAATTAAGTACTTCCTGGTATGGTTACTGTACTGGTAACTCCCCAAAAGCATCTGGATTGTGGTGAGGGAACAGAGAAAAAAGCTTATTTAGGACCTGCACTTACGAAGGGGGTAGGCAGCTGTATATCAGGGATTATCCCTTCTGAGAATAAAAACAGCTGGAGCTTGTTAAGGCAATTACACAGAGGAAAGGATAATGTACTGGGAACTCCTCAAAATAATCTGATTTGTGGTGAGGTGAGAGAGATAAAAGCTCATTTAGGAACGACATGAACATGCTGCATACGTAGCTGTTTATCAGTAAATATCTCCACTGAGATTATGAAAAGCAGTAGCTTAATAAATTAAGTACCTCCTGGTATGGTTACTGAACTGGTAACTCCACAAAAGAATCTGGATTGTGGTGAGGGAACAGAGAGAAAAGCTCATTTAGGACCTGCACTTATGAAGGGGTTAGGCAGCTGTATATCAGGGAGTAAACATTCTGAGAATAAAAACAGCTGGAGCTTGTTAAGGTAATTAAACAGGGGAAAGGATAATGTACTGGGAATTCCTCAGAAGAATCTGATCTCTGGTGAGGGGAGAGAGATAAAAGCTCATTTATGAACGACATGAACATGCTGCGTAGGTAGCTGTTTATCAGTAAATATCTCCACTGAGATTAAGAAAAGCAGTAGCTTAATAAATTAAGTACTTCCTGGTATGGTTACTGTACTGGTAACTCCCCAAAGAATCAGGATTGTGGTGAGGGAACAGAGAAAAAAGCTCATTTAGGACCTGCACTTACGAAGGGGGTAGGCAGCTGTATATCAGGGAGTATCCCTTCTGCAAATAAAAACAGCTGGAGCTTGTTAAGGTAATTACAAGGGGAAAGCATAATATACTGGGAAATCCTCAGAAGAATCTGATTTGTGGTGAGGGGAGAGAGATAAAAGATCATTTATGAACGACCTGTACATGCGGCATAGGTAGCTCTTTATCAGTAAATATCTCCACTGAGATTAAGAAAAGCAGTAGCTTAATAAATTAAGTACTTCCTGGTATGGTTACTGTACTGGTAATTCCCCAAAAGAATCTGTATTGTAGTGAGGGAACAGAGAAAAAAGCTCATTTAGGACCAGCACTTACGAAGGAGGTAGGCAGAGGTATATCAGGGAGTAAACCTTCTGAGAATAAAAACGGCTGGAGCTTATTAAGGTAATTAAACAGGGGAAAGGATAATGTACTGGGAACTCCTCAGAAGAATCTGATTTGTGGTGAGGGGAGAGAGATAAAAGCTCATTTAGGAACGACATGAACATGCTGCGTAGGTAGCTGTTTATCAGTAAATACCTCCAATGAGATTATGAAAAGCAGTAGCTTAAAAAATTAAGTACTTCCTGGAATGGCTACTGTACTGGTAACTCCCCAAAAGAATCTGGATTGTAGTGAGGGAACAGAGAAAAAAGCTCATTTAGGAACTGCACTTACGAAGGGGGTAGGCAGCTGTATATCAGGGAGTAAACCTTCTGACAATAAAAACAGCGGGAGCTTGTTAAGGTAATTACACAGGGGAAAGGATAATGTACTGGGAACTCCTCAGAAGAATCTGATTCGTGGTGAGGGGAGATAGATAAAAGGTCATTTAGGAACGACATGAAAATGCTGCGTAGGTAACTGTTTATCAGTAAATATCTCCACTGAGATTAAGGAAAGCAGTAGCTTAATAAATTAAGTAGTTCCTGGTATGGTTACTGTACTGGTAATTCCCCATAAGAATCTGAATTGTGGTGAGGGAACAGAGAAAAAAGCTCATTAAAGACCTGCACTTAAGAAGGGGGAAGGCAGCTGTATATCAGGGTGTATCCCTTCTGAGAATAAAAACAGCTGGAGCTTGTTAAGGTAATTACACAGGGGAAAGGATAATGTACTGGGAACTCCTCAGAAGAATCTGATTCGTGGTGAGGGGAGAGAGATAAAAGCTCATTTAGGAACGACATGAACATGCTGCATAGGTAGCTGTTTATCAGTAAATATCTCCACTGAGATTAAGAAAAGCAGTAGCTTAATAAATTAAGAACTTCCTGGTATCGATACTGTACTGGTAACTCCACAAAAGAATCTGGATTGTGGTTAGGGAACAGAAAAAAAGCTCATTTAGGATCTGCACTTACGAAGGGGGTAGGCAGCTGCATATCAGGGAGTAAACCTTCTGAGAATAAAAACAGCTGGAGCTAGTTAAGGTAATTACACAGGGGAAAGGATAATGTACTGTGAATTCCTCAGAAGAATCTGATTTGTGGTGAAGGGAGAGAGATAAAAGCTCATTTATGAACGACTTGAAAATGCTGCGTAGGTAGCAGTTTATCAGTTAATATCTCCACTGAGATTAAGAAAAGCAGTAGCTTAATAAATTAAGTACTTCATGGTATGGTTACTGTACTGGTAACTTCCCAAAAGAATCTGGATTGTGGTGAGGGAACAGAGAAAAAAGCTCATTTAGGACCTGCACTTACGAAGTGGGTAGGCAGCTGTATATCAGGGAGTAAACCTTCTGAGAATAAAAACAGCTGGAGCTTATTAAGGTAATTACACAAGGGAAAGGATAATGTACTGGGAACTCCTCAGAAGAATCTGATTTGTGGTGAGCGGAGAGAGATAAAAGCTCATTTAGGAACGACATGAACATGCTGCGTAGGTAGCAGTTTATCAGTAATTGTCTCCACTGTGATTAAGAAAAGCAGTAGCTTAATGAATTAAGTACTTCCTGGTATGGTTACTGTACTGGTAACTCCCCAAAAGAATCTGGATTGTGGTGAGGGAACAGAGAAAAAACTCATTTAGGACCTGCACTTACGAAGGGGGTACCCAGCAGTATATCAGGGATTAAACCTTCTGAGAATAAAAACAACTGGAGCTTGTTACGGTAATTACACAGGATAAAGGATAATGCACTGTTAACTCCACACAAGAATCTGATTTGTGGTGAGGGGAGAAAGATAAAAGCTCATTTAGGAACGAAATGAACATGCTTCGTGGGTAGCTGTTTATCAGTAAATATCTCCACTGAGATTATGAAAAGCAGTAGCTTAATAAATAAAGTACTTCCTGGTATGGTTACTGTACTGGTACCTCCCCAAAAGAATCTGGATTGTGGTGAGGGAACAGAGAAAAAAGCTCATTTAGAACCTGCACCTACTAAGGGGGTAGGCAGGTGTATATCAGGGAGTAAAACTTCTGAGAATAAAAACAGCTGGAGCTTGTTAAGGTAATTACATAGGGGAAAGGATAATGTACTGGGAACTCCTCAGAAGAATCTGATTTGTTTTGAGGGGAGAGAGATAAAAGCTCATTTAATAACGACATGATCATGCTGCGTAGGTAGCTGTTTATCAGTAAATATCTCCACTGAGATTAAGAAAAGCAGTAACTTAATAAATTAAGTACTTCCTGGTATGGTTACTGTACTGGTAACTCCCCAAAATAATCTGTATTGTGGTGAGGGAACAGAGAAAAAAGCTCATTTAGGACCTGCACTTACGAAGGGGATAGGCAGCTGTATAGTATGTAGTAAACCTTCTGAGAAAAAAAACAGCTGGAGCTTGTTAAGGTAATTGCACGGGGGAAAGGATAATGTACTGGGAAATCCTCAGAAGAATCTGATTTGTGGTGAGGGGAGAGAGATAAAAGCTCATTTATGAACGACATGGAAATGCTGCATAGGTAGCTGTTTATCAGTAAATATCTCCACTGAGATTAAGAAAAGCAGTAGCTTAATAAATTAAGTACTTCCTGGTATGGTTACTGTACTGGTAACTCCCCAAAAGAATCTGAATTGTGGTGAGGGAACAGAGAAAAAAGCTCATTTAAGACCTGCACTTACGAAGGGGGTAGGTAGCTGTATATCAGGGAGTAAACCTTCTGAGAATAAAAAGAACTGGAGCTTGTTAAGGTAATTACACAGGGGAAAGGATAATGTACTATGAACTCCTCAGAAGAATCTGATTTGTGGTGAGGGGAGAGAGATAAAAGCGCATTTAAGAACGACATGAAAATACTGCATAGGTAGCTGTTTATCAGTAAATATCTCCAATGAGATTAAGGAAAGCAGTATCTTAATGAATTAAGAACTTCCTGGTATGGTTACTGCACTGGTAACTCCACAAAAGAATCTGGATAGTGGTGAGGGAACAGAGAAAAAAGCTCATTTAGGACCTGCACTTACGAAGGGGGTAGGCAGCTGTATATCAAGGAGTATCCCTTCTGAGAATAAAAACAGCTGGAGCATGTTAAGGTAATTACACAGGGGAAAGGATAATGTACTGGGAACTCCTCAGAAGCATCTGATTTGTGGTGAGGGGAGAGAGACAATAGCTCATTTAGGAACCACCTGAACATGCTGCATAGGTAGCTGTTTAGCAGTAAATATCTCCACTGAGATTAAGAAAAGCAGCAGCTTAATAAATTAAGTACTTCCTGGTATGAATACTGTACTGGTAACTCCCCAAAAGAATCGGGATTTTGGTGAGGGAACAGAGAAAAAAGCTCATTTATGACCTGCACTTACGAAGGGGCTAGGCAGCTGTATATCAGGGAGTATCCCTTCTGAGAATAAAAACAGCTGGAGCTTTTTAAGGTACATACACAAGGCAAAGGATAATGTACTGGGAAGTCCTCAGAAGAGTCTGATTTGTGGTGAGGGGAGAGAGATAAAAGCTCATGTAGGAACGACATGAACATGCTGGGTAGGTAGCTGTTTATCAGTAAATATCTCCACTGACATTAAGAAAAGCAGTAGCTTAATAAATTAAGTACTTCCTGGTATGGTTACTATACTGGTAACTCCCGAAAAGTATATGGATTGTGATGGTGGAACAGAGAAAAAAGCTCATTTAGGACCTGCACTTACGAAGGAGGTAGGCAGCTGTATATCACGGAGTTTCCCTTCTGAGAATAAAAACAGCTGGAGCTTTTTAAGGTAATTACACAGGGGAAAGGATAATGTACTGGGAACTCCTCAGAAGAAACTTGTTTGTGGTGAGCGGAGAGAGATAAAAGCTCATTTAGGAACGACATGAAAATTCTGCATAGCTAGATGTTTATCAGTAAATATCTCCAGTGAGATTAAGAAAAGCAGTAGCTTAATAAATTAAGTTCTTCCTGGTATGGTTACTGTACTGATAACTCCCCAAAAGAATCTGGATTCTGATGAGCGAACAGAGAAAAAAGCTAATTTAGGACCTGCACTTTCGAAGGGTTAGGCAGCTGTATATGAGGGAGTAAACCTTCTGAGAATAAAAGCAGCTGGAGCTTGTTAAGGTAATCACACAGGGGAAAGTATAATGTACTGGGAACTCCTCAGAAGAATCTGATTTGTGGTGAGGGGAGAGAGAAAAAAGCTCATTTAGGTAAGACATGAACATGCTGCGTAGGTAGCTGTTTATCTGTAAATATCTCCAATGAGATTAAGAAAAGCAGTAGCTTAATAAATTAAGTACTTCCTGGTATGGTTACTGTACTGGTAACTCCCCATAAGAATCTGGATTGTGGTGAGGGAACAGAGAAAAAATCTCATTTAGGACCTGGACTTACGAAGCAGGTAGGCAGCTGTATATCAGGGAGTAAACCTTCTGAGAATAAAAACAGCTGGAGCTTGTTAAGGTAATTACTCAGGGGAAAGGATAATGTACTGGGCACTCCTCAGAAGATTCTGATGTGTGGTGGGTGTAGAGAGATAAAAGCTCATTTAGGAACGACATGCAAATGCTGCATAGGTAGCAGTTTATCAGTAAATATCTCCAGTGAGATTAAGAAGAGTTAATAAATTGAGTACTTCCTGGGATGGTTACTGTACTTGTAACTCCCCAAAATAATCTGGATTGTGGTGAGGGAAGAGAGAAAAAAGCTCATTTTGGACCTGCACTTACGAAGGGGGTACGCAGCTGTATATCAGGGAGTAAACCTTCTGAGAATAAAAACAGCTGGAGCTTGTTAAGGTAATTACACAGGGGAAAGGATAATGACTAGGAACTGCTCAGAAGAATCTGATTTGTGGTGAGGGAGAGAGAAAAAAGCTCATTTAGGAACGACATGAACATGCTGCGTAGGTAGCTGTTTATCAGTAAATATCTCCAATGAGATTAAGAAAAGCAGTATCTTAATAAATTAAATACATTCTGGTATGGTTACTGTACTGGTAACTCCCCAAAAAATCTGGATTGTGGTGAGGGAACAGAGAAAAAAGCTCATTTAGGACCTGCACTTACGAAGGGGGTAGGCAGCTGTATATCAGGGAGTATCCCTGCCGAGAATAAAAACAGCTGGAGCTTGTTAAGGTAATACACAGGGGAAAGGATAATGTACTGGGAAATCCTCAGAAGAATCTGATTTGTGGTGAGGGGAGAGAGATAAAAGCTCATTTAAGAACGACATGAACATGCTGCGTAGGTAGCTGTTTATCAGTAAATATCTCCACTAGATTAAGAAAAGCAGTAGCTTAATAAATTAAGTACTTCCTGGTATGGTTACTGTACTGGTAACTCCCCAAAAAAATCTGGATTGTGGCAAGGGAACAGGGAAAAAAGCTCATTTATGACCTGCACTTACGAACGGGATAGGCAGCTGTATATCAAGGAGTAACCCTTCTGAGAATAAAAACAGCTGGAGCTTGTTAAGGTATTTACACAGGGGAGAGGATAATGTACTGGAAACTCCTCAGAAGAATCTGATTTGTGGTGAGGGGAGAGAGATAAAAGCTCATTTAGGAACGACATGAACATGCTGCATAGGTAGCTGTTTATCAGTAAATATCTCCACTGAGATTAAGAAAAGCAGTAGCTTAATAAATTAAGTACTTCCTGGTATGGTTACTGTACTGGTAACTCCCCAAAAGAATATGGATTGTGGTGAGGGAACAGAGAAAAAAAGCTCATTTAGGACCTGCACTTACGAAGGGGGTAGGCAGCTGTATATTAGGGAGTAAACCTTCTGAGAATAAAAACAGCTGGAGCTTGTTTAGGTAATTATACAGGGGAAAGGATAATGTAGTGGGTACTCCTCAGAAGAATCTGATGTGTGGTGAGGGGAGAGAGATAAAAGCTCATTTAGGAACGACATGAACATGCTGCGTAGGTAGCTGTTTATCAGTAAATATCTCCACTGAGATTAAGAAAAAGCAGTAGCTTAATAAATTAAGTACTTCCTGGTATGGTTAATGTACTGGTAACTCCCCAAAAGAATCTGGACTGTGGTGAGGGAACAGAGAAAAAAACTCATTTAGGACCTGCACTTACGAAGGGGGTAGGCAGCTGTATATCAGGGAGTAAACCTTCTGAGAATAAAAACAGCTGGAGCTTGTTAAGGTAATTACACAATGGAAAGGATAATGTCGTGGGTACTCCTCAGAAGAATCTGATTTGTGGTGAGGGGAGAGAGATAAAAACTCATTTAGGAACGACATGAACATGCTGCGTAGGTAGCTGTTTATCAGTAAATATCTCCACTGAGATTAAGAAAAGCAGTAGCTTAATAAATTCAGTACTTCCTGGTATGTTTATTGTACTGGTAACTCCCCAAAGAATCTGGATTGTGGTGAGAGAACAGAGAAGAAAGCGCATTTAGGACCTGCACTTACGAAGGGGGTAGGCAGCTGTATATCAGTGAGTAAACCTTCTGAGAATGAAAGCAGCTGGTGCTTGTTAAGGTAATTATGCAGGGGAAAGGATAATGTAATGGGAACTCCTCAGAAGAATCTGATTTGTGGTGAGTTGAGAGAGATAAAAGCTCATTTAGGAACGACATGAAAATGCTGCGTAGGTAGCTGTTTATAAGTTAATATCTCCATTGAGATTAAGAAAAGCAGTAGCTTAATAAAGTAAGTCCTTCCTGGGATGGTTACTGCACTGATAACTCCCCCAAAGAATCTGGATTGTGGTGAGGGAACAGAGAAAAAAGCTCATTTAGGTCCTGCACTTACGTAGGGGGTAGGCAGCTGTATATCAGGGAGTAAACCTTATGAGAATAAAAACAGCTGGAGCTTGTTAAGGTAATTACACAGGGGAAAGGATAATGTACTAGGAACTCCTCAGAAGAATCTGATTTGTGGTGAGTGTAGAGAGATAAAAGCTCATTTAGGAACGACATGAACATGCTGCATAGGTAGCTGTTTATCAGTAAATATCTCCACTGAGATTAAGAAAAGCAGTAGCTTAATAAATTAAGAACTTCCTGGTATCGATACTGTACTGGTAACTCCACAAAAGAATCTGGATTGTGGTTAGGGAACAGAGAAAAAAGCTCATTTAGGATCTGCACTTACGAAGGGGGTAGGCAGCTGCATATCAGGGAGTAAACCTTCTGAGAAAAAAAACAGCTGGAGCTAGTTAAGGTAATTACACAGGGGAAAGGATAATGTACTGTAATTCCTCAGAAGAATCTGATTTGTGGTGAGGGGAGAGAGATAAAAGCTCATTTATGAACGACTTGAAAATGCTGCGTAGGTAGCAGTTTATCAGTTAATATCTCCACTGAGATTAAGAAAAGCAGTAGCTTAATAAGTTCAGTACTTCATGGTATGGTTACTGTACTGGTAACTTCCCAAAAGAATCTGGATTGTGGTGAGGGAACAGAGAAAAAAGCTCATTTAGGTCCTGCACTTACGAAGTGGGTAGGCAGCTGTATATCAGGGAGTAAACCTTCTGAGAATAAAAACAGCTGGAGCTTATTAAGGTAATTACACAGGGGAAAGGATAATGTACTGGGAACTCCTCAGAAGAATCTGATTTGTGGTGAGCGGAGAGAGATAAAAGCTCATTTAGGAACGACATGAACATGCTGCGTAGGTAGCAGTTTATCAGTAATTGTCTCCACTGATATTAAGAAAGGCAGTAGCTTAATGAATTAAGTACTTCCTGGTATGGTTACTGTACTGGTAACTCCCCAAAAGAATCTGGATTGTGGTGAGGGAACAGAGAAAAAACTCATTTAGGACCTGCACTTACGAAGGGGGTACCCAGCAGTATATCAGGGATTAAACCTTCTGAGAATAAAAACAACTGGAGCTTGTTACGGTAATTACACAGGATAAAGGATAATGTACTGTTAACTCCACACAAGAATCTGATTTGTGGTGAGGGGAGAGAGATAAAAGCTCATTTAGTAACGACATGAAAATGCTGCATAGGTAGAAGTTTATCAGTAAATATCTCCACTGAGATTATGAAAAGCAGTAGCTTAATAAATAAAGTACTTCCTGGTATGGTTACTGTACTGGTACCTCCCCAAAAGAATCTGGATTGTGGTGAGGGAACAGAGAAAAATCTCATTTAGAAACTGCACCTACGAAGGGGGTAGGCAGGTGTATATCAGGGAGTAAAACTTATGAGAATAAAAAGAGCTGGAGCTTGTTAAGGTAATTACATAGGGGAAAGGATAATGTACTGGGAACTCCTCAGAAGAATCTGATTTGTGGTGAGCGTAGAGAGATAAAAGCTCATTTAGGAACCACCTGAACATGCTGCATAGGTAGCTGTTTAGCAGTAAATATCTCCACTGAGATTAAGAAAAGCAGTAGCTTAATAAATTAAGTACTTCCTGGTATGGTTACTGTACTGGTAACTCCCCATAAGAATCTGGATTGTGGTGAGGGAACAGAGAAAAAATCTCATTTAGGACCTGGACTTACGAAGCAGGTAGGCAGCTGTATATCAGGGAGTAAACCTTCTGAGAATAAAAACAGCTGGAGCTTGTTAAGGTAATTACTCAGGGGAAAGGATAATGTACTGGGCACTCCTCAGAAGATTCTGATGTGTGGTGGGTGTAGAGAGATAAAAGCTCATTTAGGAACGACATGCAAATGCTGCATAGGTAGCAGTGTATCAGTAAATATCTCCAGTGAGATTAAGAAGAGTTCATAAATTGAGTACTTCCTGGGATGGTTACTGTACTTGTAACTCCCCAAAATAATCTGGATTGTGGTGAGGGAAGAGAGAAAAAAGCTCATTTTGGACCTGCACTTACGAAGGGGGTACGCAGCTGTATATCAGGGAGTAAACCTTCTGAGAATAAAAACAGCTGGAGCTTGTTAAGGTAATTACACAGGGGAAAGGATAATGTACTAGGAACTGCTCAGAAGAATCTGATTTGTGGTGAGGGAGAGAGAAAAAAGCTCATTTAGGAACGACATGAACATGCTGCGTAGGTAGCTGTTTATCAGTAAATATCTCCAATGAGATTAAGAAAAGCAGTATCTTAATAAATTAAATACATTCTGGTATGGTTACTGTACTGGTAACTCCCCAAAAAATCTGGATTGTGGTGAGGGAACAGAGAAAAAAGCTCATTTAGGACCTGCACTTACGAAGGGGGTAGGCAGCTGTATATCAGGGAGTATCCCTGCCGAGAATAAAAACAGCTGGAGCTTGTTAAGGTAATACACAGGGGAAAGGATAATGTACTGGGAAATCCTCAGAAGAATCTGATTTGTGGTGAGGGGAGAGAGATAAAAGCTCATTTACGAACGACATGAAAATGCTGCGTAGGTAGCTGTTTATCAGTAAATATCTCCACTGAGATTAAGAAAAAGCAGTAGCTTAATAAATTAAGTACTTCCTGATATGGTTAATGTACTGGTAACTCCCCAAAAGAATCTGGACTGTGGTGAGGGAACAGAGAAAAAAACTCATTTAGGACCTGCACTTACGAAGGGGGTAGGCAGCTGTATATCAGGGAGTAAACCTTCTGAGAATAAAAACAGCTGGAGCTTGTTAAGGTAATTACACAATGGAAAGGATAATGTCGTGGGTACTCCTCAGAAGAATCTGATTTGTGGTGAGGGGAGAGAGATAAAAACTCATTTAGGAACGACATGAACATGCTGCGTAGGTAGCTGTTTATCAGTAAATATCTCCACTGAGATTAAGAAAAGCAGTAGCTTAATAAATTCAGTACTTCCTGGTATGTTTATTGTACTGGTAACTCCCCAAAGAATCTGGATTGTGGTGAGAGAACAGAGAAGAAAGCGCATTTAGGACCTGCACTTACGAAGGGGGTAGGCAGCTGTATATCAGTGAGTAAACCTTCTGAGAATGAAAGCAGCTGGTGCTTGTTAAGGTAATTATGCAGGGGAAAGGATAATGTAATGGGAACTCCTCAGAAGAATCTGATTTGTGGTGAGTTGAGAGAGATAAAAGCTCATTTAGGAACGACATGAAAATGCTGCGTAGGTAGCTGTTTATAAGTTAATATCTCCATTGAGATTAAGAAAAGCAGTAGCTTAATAAATTAAGTCCTTCCTGGGATGGTTACTGCACTGATAACTCCCCCAAAGAATCTGGATTGTGGTGAGGGAACAGAGAAAAAAGCTCATTTAGGACCTGCACTTACGTAGGGGGTAGGCAGCTGTATATCAGGGAGTAAACCTTATGAGAATAAAAACAGCTGGAGCTTGTTAAGGTAATTACACAGGGGAAAGGATAATGTACTAGGAACTCCTCAGAAGAATCTGATTTTTGGTGAGGGGAGAGAGATAAAAGCTCATTTAGGAACGACATGAAAATGCTGCGTAGGTACCTGTTTATCAGTAAATATCTCCACTGAGATTAAGAAAAGCAGTACGTAAATAAATTAAGTACTTCCTGGTATGGTTCCTGTACTGGTAACTACCCAAAAAAATCTGAATTGAGTTGAGGGAACAGAGAAAAAAGCTCATTTTGGACCTGCACTTACGAAGGGGGTAGGCAGCTGTATATCAGGGAGTAAACCTTCTGAGAATAAAAACAGCTGGAGCTTGTTAAGGTAATTAAACAGGGGAAAGGATAATGTACTGGGAACTCCTCAGAAGAATCTGAATTTTGGTGAGGGGAGAGAGATTAAAGCTCATTTAGGAACCACATGAACATGCTGCGTAGGTAGCTGTTTATCAGTAAATATCTCCACTGAGATTAAGGAAAGCAGTAGCTTAATAAATTAAGTAGTTCCTGGTATGGTTACCGTACTGGTAATTCCCCAAAAGAATCTGAATTGTGGTGAGGGAACAGAGAAAAAAGCTCATTAAAGACCTGCACTTAAGAAGGGGGAAGGCAGCTGTATATCAGGGTGTATCCCTTCTGAGAATAAAAACAGCTGGAGCTTGTTAAGGTAATTACACAGGGGAAAGGATAATGTACTGGCAACTCCTCAGAAGAATCTGATTTGTGGTGAGTGTAGAGAGATAAAAGCTCATTTAGGAACGACATGAACATGCTGCATAGGTAGCTGTTTATCAGTAAATATCTCCACTGAGATTAAGAAAAGCAGTAGCTTAATAAATTAAGAACTTCCTGGTATCGATACTGTACTGGTAACTCCACAAAAGAATCTGGATTGTGGTTAGGGAACAGAGAAAAAAGCTCATTTAGGATCTGCACTTACGAAGGGGGTAGGCAGCTGCATATCAGGGAGTAAACCTTCTGAGAATAAAAACAGCTGGAGCTAGTTAAGGTAATTACACAGGGGAAAGGATAATGTACTGTAATTCCTCAGAAGAATCTGATTTGTGGTGAGGGGAGAGAGATAAAAGCTCATTTATGAACGACTTGAAAATGCTGCGTAGGTAGCAGTTTATCAGTTAATATCTCCACTGAGATTAAGAAAAGCAGTAGCTTAATAAATTCAGTACTTCATGGTATGGTTACTGTACTGGTAACTTCCCAAAAGAATCTGGATTGTGGTGAGGGAACAGAGAAAAAAGCTCATTTAGGTCCTGCACTTACGAAGTGGGTAGGCAGCTGTATATCAGGGAGTAAACCTTCTGAGAATAAAAACAGCTGGAGCTTATTAAGGTAATTACACAGGGGAAAGGATAATGTACTGGGAACTCCTCAGAAGAATCTGATTTGTGGTGAGCGGAGAGAGATAAAAGCTCATTTAGGAACGACATGAACATGCTGCGTAGGTAGCAGTTTATCAGTAATTGTCTCCACTGTGATTAAGAAAAGCAGTAGCTTAATGAATTAAGTACTTCCTGGTATGGTTACTGTACTGGTAACTCCCCAAAAGAATCTGGATTGTGGTGAGGGAACAGAGAAAAAACTCATTTAGGACCTGCACTTACGAAGGGGGTACCCAGCAGTATATCAGGGATTAAACCTTCTGAGAATAAAAACAACTGGAGCTTGTTACGGTAATTACACAGGATAAAGGATAATGTACTGTTAACTCCACACAAGAATCTGATTTGTGGTGAGGGGAGAGAGATAAAAGCTCATTTAGTAACGACATGAAAATGCTGCATAGGTAGAAGTTTATCAGTAAATATCTCCACTGAGATTATGAAAAGCAGTAGCTTAATAAATAAAGTACTTCCTGGTATGGTTACTGTACTGGTACCTCCCCAAAAGAATCTGGATTGTGGTGAGGGAACAGAGAAAAATCTCATTTAGAAACTGCACCTACGAAGGGGGTAGGCAGGTGTATATCAGGGAGTAAAACTTATGAGAATAAAAACAGCTGGAGCTTGTTAAGGTAATTACATAGGGGAAAGGATAATGTACTGGGAACTCCTCAGAAGAATCTGATTTGTGGTGAGCGTAGAGAGATAAAAGCTCATTTAGGAACCACCTGAACATGCTGCATAGGTAGCTGTTTAGCAGTAAATATCTCCACTGAGATTAAGAAAAGCAGTAGCTTAATAAATTAAGTACTTCCTGGTATGAATACTGTACTGGTAACTCCCCAAAATAATCGGGATTGTGGTGAGGGAAGAGAGAAAAAAGCTCATTTATGACCTGCACTTACGAAGGGGGTAGGCAGCTGTATATCAGGGAGTATCCCTTCTGAGAATAAAAACAGCTGGAGCTTTTTAAGGCACTTACACAAGGCAAAGGATAATGTACTGGAAGTCCTCAGAAGAGTCTGATTTGTGGTGAGGGGAGAGAGATAAAAGCTCATTTAGGAACGACATGAAAATTCTGCATAGCTAGATGTTTATCAGTAAATATCTCCACTGAGATTAAGAAAACCAGTAGCTTAATAAATTAAGTACTTCCTGGTATGGTTACTGTACTGATAACTCCCCAAAA